>NC_046665.1:107695124-107720960 GCF_010883055.1 Belonocnema kinseyi | reverse complement strand
TAATACGGCTCATTTATGGTTTACGAGCTGACGAAGCCGTTCGAGATTTCTTCGCTAGAAGAATTTATTCCACGCACTATCATTAACTCTATCCGCTTCACACTGTCAGCAGGTGTCTCAAAAGTGAAAAAATTTTCAAGAATTTAAACATATGCAACAAAGAAATAGTTGGGATTGTTTTATTGTAAATTTAAGAATTATAAGGGTGTCATCAAAGAGAGAAAGATTTAGTTTTAAAATAAAAACATAAAGCCTAATAAAAGCTGGTGACATTCGTCTGCAAAGAAGGGTTTCGCACCATATTTAGCGTATAATTTTGAAAACTTTTAGCTGACATATTTTGGTCTACTTTGACCTTTATGTCCTTTTGAAGTGCCAAAAGTTGGTATTTATGATTAGCTGATGTTATTGGATGTTCCTCAAGTGAGAATTCAATTAACGGATTTTAGTTTTATTGGTCCTGTCTATCTTGTTCCATTATTGTATCCTCTTTCAAACGTGTTTTATGATTAGCTGATGTTTTTTGATGTTTACCAATTAGGAATTCAAATCGAAGCTGTTTCTGATTAGCTGATGTTGTTGAATTTTCACCAAGTAAGAATGCAATTAGAATCATTTTCTGATTAGCTGATAATATAGATGTTGATAAATTAGAAATTCAATCAAAAGCTGTTTCTGATTAGCTGATGTTGTAAGATTTCAACCAATTCAAAATTCAAATAGAAGCTGTTTCTGATTAGCTGATGTTATTGGATGTTTACCAAGTAAGAATTGAATCAGAGGATCTTAGTTTTATTCGTACTGTCTATCTTCTGCCATTATTGTATTGTCTTCCAAATGCATTTCATGAAATGCATTTTATGATTAGCTAATTTTATTGTATGTTCACCAAGTAATAATTCAATTTGAAGCTGTTTCTGAGTATTAGCTGATGATTTTGTTTGTTCACCAAGTAAGAATTTAATTAAAGGATCTTAGTTTTATTGTTACTGTCTATCTTGTTCCATTATTGTATCCTGTTTTAACCTTTATTTCTGATTAGCTGATGTTATTAGATGTTTACCAAGTAAGAATTCAATCAGAAGCTTTTTCAGATTAACTGATCAAATGGATTTTCACCAATTAAGAAATCTGTTAAAAGCTGTTTCCGATTATTAGCTGATGTTTTTGATGTTTACCAATTAAGAATTTAATTTGAAGCTGTTTCTAAATATTAGCTGATGTTTTTGTATGTTTACCAAGTAAAAATTGAATGAGAGGATTATATTTTTATTGGTACTGCCTATCTTGTTCCATTATTATATCCTCTTCTAACCGCAATTTGTGATTAGCTGATGTTCTTGGATGTTCATTAATTAAGAATTCAATTAGAAGCTGTTTCTGATTATTAGCTGATGTTATGGGTGTTCACCAATTAGAAATTCAATTAGAAGCTTTTTCTGATTATTAGCTGATGTTTGGGATGTTCACCTATTAATAATTCAAGTAAAAGCTGTTTCTGATTAGCTAAAGTTATTAGATGATCACCAATGAAAAATTCAATTAGAAGCTTTTTCTGATTAGCTGATGTTATCAAATGTTCAACCAATTAAAAAATTCAATTAGAAGATGTTTCTGATTAGCTGATGCTGTTGTTTGTTCACCAAGTAAGAATTGAATTAGAGGAACTTAGTTTTATTGGTATTGTCTATCTTCTTCCATTATTGTATCCTCTTTCAAACGTGTTTTATGATTATCTGATGTTATTGGATGTTGACCAAGTAAAAATTCAATTAGAAGCTATTTCTGATTATTAGCTGATGTTCTGAGATGTTCATAAATTAGGAATTCAATTAGAAGCTTTTTATGATCAGCTAATGAAATCGATATTCAGCAATTAAGAAAGAAGTAAATGAGAAGATTAAATTTTCAGTTAAAAAATTAATTTTTAACCAAAAAAGGATTCCGCTAAACAGGTAAGCTTTCATCAATACACATTAGCCTTCAACATAAAAAAATAAAAATGTATTTAAACTTTCACCTAAGTAGTTAAATTTCCATTTAAAAAGATCAGTTTTCAACCCAATAGATTAACTTCCTACCAAAGAGGTCAATTTCCAACCAAAAATATATGTCATGAAAAACAAAAAATTATTTCTTAACAAAGTGATTCAAGCAATTCTTTGAACCACAATAGTTAAACACTTAAGCAAAGAAGAAGAATTTTCAACCAAAAAGTCGCATTTTCATTTGAAAAAATGAAATTTTTACTACAACAGATGCGTTTTTAAATCAAAAAGATCAATTTAAAAAAAAATAGTTAAATTTGCTGTTGAAAAATATTTCAGTTGATTTTTTACGATCCAAATATGAATTTTTAAACAAGAAATAAATTTCGAAAAAAAGATTGATTATTCGATCCAAAAATAAAAATGTTTCATCCAAAAACGATTATTTTTAGTACAATTTTTTAATTCGCTACCAAATATTTGCATTTTTATTTAAGAACGATAAAATTTCTTCTGATACAGAAGAATTAAAAAAAAATGAAAATTCTACGAAAACAGATGAATTTTTTAATCTAAAAGACTAAATCTAAATAAGATATAAAATCTAAATAATAAGATTTTTATGAGCAAAAAAACTTTTTATTCCCTAGGGTATGAACAGTGATTTCGTGAATGACGAAAATTATTTGTACATCTATGTGATCACATTTTACGATAATTATCCCACTCACCGTAAAATGTGTAAGAAAATTTTGGTTGCTGATAATATAATTTTGCGGTAATTTATGTAAAGTTACCATATGTGATTTTTCAAATTGCCGTGAATTGCCCAAAATTTCCGGAAATTCATAGCAATTTTTAAATTGAATTTTGAATTATTTATGGTAAGTTATCATATTTACCTGTAAATTTTCCATAAATTACGGAAAATTCCTATAAAGTTCGAGGAATTAATGAGTATTTTAAAATTGAATTTTAAGCGATTTACCATAAATTACCTATAATATTATCATAAATTACCAACAAATTTCATACATTTTCGAAAATGTATGGACATTTTTTATTGAATTTAGGGCAATTGTGGTAAGTTACTATAAATTGCCTGCCATATTACCATACAAATACTGAAAAATTTCATACATTTCCGGAAATTTAGAAAAATGTTAAAAATTGAATTTCGGGTAATTTATGTTATGTTACCGTATTTACATGGAAAATTACCATAAATTAACTGAAATTTACGGAAATTTATATACATTTTTATGTTGAATTTTGGGCAATTGATACTTGGATAATGAAACCCATTCTATCATCAACATCATGTCTGACTATACGGTCTGAATGAATCAAGATCGCCGCCCTGTTTCTATGCGAAAAAATTCAACTTTGTTTACTTGACAATTACCCGCAAAAAAATTTTTCTTCCGTTTTTCTGTGTGATTTTTCAAAACGAGACATCATAGTTGGATGATGACACCCAATCTATCATCAATATCATGTCTTACAATACGGTATGAGTGAAGCAAGATTGTCGCCCTGTTTCGATGCGAAAAAATACAATTTTATCTACTTGAAAATTACCCGCAACATAAATTCTCTTTTGTTTTTTCTGTGTGATTTTTCAAAAATAGACATCATACTCGGATGATAAAATCCAATTTATCATCAATAACATGTCCGAAGATAGCGTATGAATGAAGCAAGATCGCTGCCCTGTTTCGATGGGAAAAAATAGAACTTTATTTACTTGAAAATTACCCGCAACAAAAATTCTCTTCTGCTTTTCTGTTTGATTTTTCAAAAAGAGACATCATACTTGGATGATGAAACCCAATCTATCATCAATATAATGTCTGACGACAAGTTGTGAATAAAGTAAGATGTTTTGATGTTATTTTAATGCGAAAAAATGCAAATTTATATACTTGAAAATTATCCGCAACAAAAATTCTCTTTTGTTTTTTGTGAGAATTTTCAAAAAGAAATATCATGCTTGGATGATGAAACCCAATCTATCATCAATATAATGTCTGAGGACAAGTTATGAATAAAGCAAGATGTTTTAATGTTATTTTAATGCGAAAAAATGCAACTTTATCTACTTGAAAATTACCCGCAACAAAAAATCTCTTTTGTTTTTTCTGTGTCATTTGTCAAAATGAGACATCATACTTGGATGATGAAACCCAATCTATCATCAATAGCATGTCTGACGACACGATATGAATGAAGCAAGATCGCCGCCCTGAAATTTCGATCAGGCTGATCAAACAAGATAGAAGGAAGGAAAGGAAAGGGAAAGGACAGTATCGATTCGAATTCCAAGATCAGACAGCATTGTCCTTCCTCATTGCGATAGATAGAACATCTGAGCTCAAGTGTGACTTGCCACTCGCTAGTGATAAATATCTCGGGGGTCCAAGAAGTTGTCAGCTATCCCTCAAGGGACCTTGGATTGGACACTACTTGCTTCTTTCTATTTCTATCTCTTGTTCAATGTTCTTTCATTGTTAATGGCGCAACTCTGCCCCAGAGTCCAGCAGTCGGTTCCACGGTTCCACCCACTGCTTGCCGCCCAATCTCGAATCATTCGGTAATTATCTAGTTCTCGTAACTAGGGCAGCGATCAGATTTCTATTTCTCCTCCTCACGGCTCTCTACGAGAATATCCTTGCCCAGCAAGGGCACTACAAATTTTATCCAGACGCACACTTTTCTCGCACAATTGCGATATCATCAACTTTTTATTGTCGGGATTTGTTCTTATTGCTGGGGGCACTTCATCTTGTGCGATTACAATTCGTCTCAACTATTCAAATAACACCGTGGACCGTAACGATTTCCTATCAGTGCTGCAACTCGACTTGAGCAATCCGTTTTTCAGACAAGAAACCGTAAGAGTGTAAGAAGTAGGATCTTTGAATCTATTCTTCCATGTTTAGGGACCGTACTTAAATTAGTTAATCACTCATGGGAGAGGGAGGGGTTGAGAGAGTTTTTTACGATTTGTTACGAAAAGGGGGGGGGGTCCTTCATTCATGTAAGTAGTTTTTGGAAATTCGTAAATGAAACAATAACTGACACTAATTGTGCAGAAATTTATTATGAATTCAATTTTACGCGCGAAAGAAACCTGTTGAGTGAAAAACAAACCTAGCCAACAACAATTCAAAAATTCTGGGAATTTTCTTGTTCAGTGAAAAGTCAGGATCCTAAAAAAAATCTCGCAAAAGTCCGAGATTTTTTATAACTTTTAATAACTGTGAAGCAGAATGAACTTGTAATTTTTCAATTTTCATTTAAAATTATTTTATTACGTTTATAAAAGATTCTAGCTTTAAAATATAAGAAGTTTATGATTCCGGTCTTTAATTATTAATGGTCAGGGAAAAATATACAGCTTCTTTTTTTAATTGAAGTATTTGGTAGAAAATTAACTTGTTATTTAAAATATTTTTTTATAAAAGGTCAACTGTTTTTTTTTTTTTTTTTTTTTTTTTAATTTAAAAATTCAACAATTTTGTTGAATAGTAAGGCTTTTTGGCTAAAAATCCAACACTTTTGTTGAAATTTTAAATATCTTTTGAAAATTTACTTCTTATTGAATAACAATAATATTTTTTTTAATTTAAAATTTTTTAAACTCATACTTTCATGGTGAAAAATTTAATTAAACTCTTTTTTGATATAAAAATTAAACTATTTGTTTGAAACTTTGTATTTTTATTTAAAAAATGTATCTATTTTAGTAGAAACTGTATCTTTCTTATACAGAAATTGAACTGTTTGGTTAAAAAATTTGAAATTTGTTTAAAAAGTCATCGTCTTTAGTCAAAAACTTCAATGTTTAGTTAAAAATTCTACTATTTAATAGCACTTGTTATTAATTCATACTTTGATCTTGAAAAGTTAACTGAAACCTTTTTTAGGCAAAACTTCAACTTTTTTTGAAAATTTGCCTTTTTCATCTAAAAATTCATGTGTTTTAGTAAAAATTTCATCTTTCTTGTATTAAATGCAACTTTTAGGATAAAAATTCAAAATGTTGTTAAATGGTCGTCCTTTTTAGTCAATAACGTGAATTTTTCATCAAAATTGTAACTATTTCATAGGAATTTTACACTTTTGAAATTCATATTTTGGCGTGGAAAAGTGAACTGAAATATTTTTCAGGTAAAAATTCAACTTTCGTGAAAACTACTTTGTTAAGAAATCATTTTTTGTCAAACCTTTATATTTTTAGAAGAAAATTCATCTCTTTAATTAAAAGTTGAACTATTTTGTTGAAAATTTATCTTTTTAAACTTAAAATACAACTGCGTGGGTAAAAGATAAACTACTTTGTTAATATATTTTTTTTAATGAAGATTTAACTGTTTGGTGAAAATTTAACTGTTTTTTGGAAAATTATTTTTTTATCGCTAAAAATACATATTTTCTGAAGGAAAATTCAATTTTTGTACAGAAAATTCATCTTGGCTTAAAAATTCAACAATTTAGGTCAACTTTTTGTTTCTTTCAATTATGAAGTATCTTTAAAAAAATGTCCAGTTTTGAAAATATAAAAAGTATTCCCGAAAGTAACCAAGAATCCAACGACAAAATAAAGAAGAGAAATGAGAAGGCAACCAACCAAATCCCCATTCCTCTCTTTTTTAGGGGAAAAAAGGGGAAAAGTTTTTTTTCAGATTACAATGTGAATAATTTATGGTGGTTGTCCAAATTTGATCGTTGGATTCTTGGTTTTATTTTCAGAAATTATTACCATTAACTTGATTATTGAATGTTAAAAAGGATTTTAAAATTAATTTTTATCTCATTTAAATTTTTATTTTTACTTTAGGTATCAAATTACTCAACATTGAAAATCAAAATAAGCATTGCTTTTCGTTTTTTTAAATTTCAAAAAGTGAACCCTATTTAGGGGTTAAGAAGACCCAGAACAAAATTAAAAAATAGAAAATACCACTAATTATAAAATCATTTTTCACATAAACCCCCTATCGATCAAGAAAACACGTCATTTTACTTAAATTGTAAGCCTAATTTCATTTTTAAAATATAATAAAAAATGATTTTATAATTAGTGGTATTTGTTATTTTTTGGGGAAGCTTCTAACCCCTAAATAGGGGTAATTTTTTGAAATTCTTAAAAAACTATGCTCACTTTGGTTTTCAATTACGAGTAATTTAATACCTGTACCATAATTTTGCTATTTTTTTAGTTATGCAAACATGCTGGAACCAATGTTTTTCCACTTTGAAAAAACTATTTGTTTCGTTTAAAATAAAGTACAACCCACAAATATTTACTAATTGAGACAAAAAAAAATTTTAAACGCTAATAAGGTTTCTAAGAGGGTCGTGGAGCCTGATTTTTGAAATAGGCGTTCAATGTTTGTTATAAATAAACAAATATGAATAAAAAATGGAAATTTCGATTTGACGTTCCTGGTGCTTGTCATCAACATATATATGATTATAATTTGTTTTTAAGAAATCATAAGATTAATAAAAAAATGATTAATTTTTCTAAAATTATTATAAAGTTCTTAATTTAAAAAAAAATACATCGAAAAAAAAAGTTTTCTGTACAAAAATGCCTGATTGATACATTTGTTTATAATATTAACAATAATATTCACAAAAATAAATCAAATAATATTGGAACATCTTTAACTAACGTTACTCTATGGAACTTAGATGATTAAAATTTTTTTTTTTAACAGTTTTGACATGAATTATATGGATTCAGTAATCGAAAAGTTTCCCAGTATTTTTTTAAATAATTTTAAACTCTCTAAAAAATTATTACAAACTGTCTTTCACACCAAATATTATATATAAATTTTTTAAATAATTTCCAAGTATCGTACAGAAAAAAATATTGCCCCTAAAATTTTTTTATTGTGTTATTAGTTCCAGAAAATACTAACTTTTCACTAATTGTTGTACAACAACAAAATTAGAAACTGTTTAAACAAGTGCAGAATAAGTTGAAGAGAAAATTTTACTTTGGGCATTCATCAATTGTATCAATCATTTCAAAAAATAATAACTTTTCCAGATAAACTTTTTAAAAAGTTTTGTTCAGACTAATAATAATTGTTTAAACAATTAAAAATTAGTTAAAAATACTTGGAAAACCCATTTTGCTTTCAAAATCCTGAAGATAAACGCTCATTTTAACCAATCTGAAAAAATGGGGAATTTATTTTTCTGGATAGCTAAAAAAATGCAGGAACTATTTGTTTATTTATCAAACAAATTAGCATTCTTTTTACTTTTCATGGTTGCAATTTTGTGAAAATTTTCTAATCTGACCACAAATTCTCTGACTCGACGTGTTAGCGCTAAAATGAGTGCCTGATAAAAATTGAAAAAATTAAGCATGAATTATTAATTGTTTATAAAAATTAAACAAGCAAATGCATCGTTCAGCTATCTTTTAGTAAATTATTTTTATTTCTTTGTATGAATTAAGTATAAATCTTTCCCAGATAGTCTTCTACAGTAGATACTATGCTTTTAAATAACAATTGTGTATTATTTAAACTAATTTAATAAACAAACGCATCTTTCAGCCACTTTTCAGTAGATAAGTTTTATTTCTTTTTTAAAATCAACTGAAACTGTCTTTCATTAACTCAAATTGTGTTTTGAGATTTATACTGTCTTTTAACATAACAATTTTTATTATTTAAACAAATTTAATAAACAAATTAATAATTTTACTATTTTCCAGTAAATAATTATCGTTTCTTTCCCTGAATAACCTATGAATCTCTCTTAAATGATCTTTTCCTATTGATAATGTTGTTTTACATAACAATTGTGTATTATTTAAACAAATTTAATAAACAAATTCATACTTCGACTAATTTTTAGTAGATAAATTCCGTTTCTTTTTTATGAATTAACTATAAATCTCTCATAAATAATCTTCTGCTATTCATGCTGTAATATTACGTAAAAATTGTGTATTATTTAAACAATTAAATAAACAAATGTATCATTCGGTTATGTTTCAGTACATAAGTTTTATTTCTTTTTCTGGGTTAAATATAAATCTCTCTCACGTGATCTTCTGATATTGATCCTGTATTTTTACATGACATTCGTGTATTGTTTAAACAAATTGAATAAACAAATTCATCATTAAACTGTTTTTTAGTAGATAAATTTAGTTTCTTTTTCTGAATTAACTATAAGTCTCTGTTGAATGATTTTCTGCCACAGACGTCGTGATTTTAAATGAGAATTGTCAATTATTCAAACAAATTAAATAAACAAATGTATCCTGTCTTTATTTTTTCAGTAGATGAGTTTCATTCCTTTTGCTGGCTCAAATATAAATTTCTCTGGCGTTCCTTGTAACATGAATATAAAATAATTTTTAAAACTTTAGCTGCCTGGATTTTCAAAAGAATCATAAATGTTATTTTAGTTTCTTAATCCATGCAATATGCCTCATTCTCACAATTTTTCCAGATTTTTTATTTGAGTTTATATAAGAGAACTTACATTTTGTATGAAAACTTAAATGTGAAAAAAATCTATAAGCTCAAAAATGTAATTTCTGTTACATAAACTCAAATGAAAAATCTGCAAAATGTTGAACTAAGGAATAATATACATGCAAATTCAGAAGCAAAATAATTATTAACGATTTTTCCAGAGATCTGCAATTAACATTTTTTCCTTCTACTTCGACTCGTTATAAAAAACACATTATAAGGGACCCTAATGGAAACTTTTCAGTGCTAAGGCGTTTTGAATTTATAATTTTTTTATCAACCCTCGTCTCCTGTTTCTCTCTCTGTTTTATCACGCATGAGTAAACGCCTACTCTAATTATAGTCGAATCTAGATTTAGCGATTCTGGATTTATTGTTTCCAAGAATTGATGTCACGCTGCAGAGATTGGTGAGAAGAGCTGCGGGAAAATGTGCAGTGTTAACTCATGCGTGACAAATCATACAGAAAACCAGGAAAGAGACAAAACAATCTTAATTGCCGGATTTCTTTAGTCCCAAAACTGACACTAAAGCCAGATTGGACTCTTTTTGTAAAAAATTCTGGAATATAGACAAAGTTTACGAAATGTTTTCTTCTAGAAAAATTAAAATATTATTTATATTCACACTGATATCATAAGAATTACTGTGTGACAATTCAAACAAGAAATTTCTAGAAAAGTCTTAAATAAAAATAAGACGTTGCTAAATATTGAAGCTTGTTTGTGAAATTTGATTCCTAAGTTAAAGGAAGAAGTTATTATTTCCTCATGACAATTGAATTTGTTTTGTAAGACAAATAAATCATATCTCATAAAGTTCAATTCAAAAAAGTAAAATCTTCGTAAGGATTACGTTTTACAGACTTCCCAAAGCGATTTGCGATCAGCAAAAAGCCGGCAATGCTGCTGGCAGGACAGGTAATATAACGCAAGACATCCGTGCGCTCACCTCCTGATTACAGCTTACGAGTACAGACCTTTTGCACATTTCCGGTCATAATTTGTGCAGCCATCGTCTTTCACTCTTCCTCTGACCCAAAACCCAACCTGTAAAAATTTATAGAATTAAAAAAAAAATTATTTTTCACACTTTTTTCAATGATGCAAATATTATACTACTATTCTGAAATTGACACTCATGCTCCTATGTTGGCATATTGCTCCTTATATTATTATTTTTCACTTTTCTTTTGAATATATTTCAAAACTTCTTTTCTCATTAGCTAAAATGATGAATCCGTCATTTCAAAAATGAAAATGTTTAAAATTCTTCATAATTTTGAAAATTTCAAAAGAGTTGACAGTTTTGAAGATATTTTAGAAAGTGCTACAAATTTCAAAATAATTTTTGTAGCTTTTATAAGTATTTTAAGGATTCACAAAATTTAGTGAATTATCAGGAATTTAAAAGACAGATTTTATGGAATTTAAACATTTTTTTAGTAATTAAAGAGATTAAATATTCAAAATGTTGCACAGGATTTTACAAGATTTAAGAAATTAAAACAATTTTTTAATATGCTAAAGAGTATATAATATATTTTATTTATGAAAGATCAATTATTATTAACAAATCGAATATTTCAATTTTAAATAGAAAATAATATCTTTTAATAAAAAAAAAATAATTTTTGACTAAACAGTTGAGTTTCCTACAAAACAGATGAATTTTCCACCAAATTGTTTAATTTTCAATAGAACAGATCAATTTTCCACTAAAATTAGGAATTTTCAACAGAAAAATTGATTTTCAAAAAGGCAGTTCAACTTTTCATAAAGTGTTTGATCAAAAAAGAAAGTTTTTCAACAAAAAATGAAATATTTGATATTTTAACCAAAAAATACGAATTGTTAACTAATTTATTAAATGCTTACAAAAAAATTATTCCTTAACAATCAATACTAATTTTGATCAAAAGCAGTTCAATTTTCAAAAAAAAGATCAATTTCTAAACAAAATAAAGAATTTCCAGCAAAAGAAAAAATATAATTTTTAAAAAGGTGGTTCAGCTTTTAATAAGATATTTGAATTTTTTAAGTAAAAATGAAGTTTTTAGCAAACAATATAATATTTCATATTTTTTTATTTTTAATCAAGAAAATGAATTTTTTACTAAAAGAGACATATTTTCAACAAAAACATGAATTTTCAACAAATTGCTTGATTTTTCTACCATGAAATTAAATGCTTACTAAGAAAAAATCGTTTTTAACAATAAAAACTAATTTTATCAAATTGTTTAATTTTTAAGTTAAATACTAATAATATTTCAATTATTATATAGATTATGTTTAACCAAAAAAACGAATTTTCAAACAAATAATTACAGTTTCAAATAAAAATATAATTTTTTAATAAAAAAGACGAATTTCAAACAAATAATTACATTTTCAACCAAACGATGATTTTTCAATCAAGAAGATTACAAAATTGATTTTCATTTTTTTTTAAATATATAATTTTCTGCAAAGCAATTTAATTCTCTACCAAATAGTTAAATTTCCAATACAAATAGACAAACAAAAACTAGTTTTTATCAAAGAAGTTCAATTTTCAACCAAGGGAATGAATTTTTCATTAAAATTACGGAATAAAAAAATGTATATAATTTTGAAGAAAGCAATTCAAATTTTAGACAAACAGTTAAATTTTTTACAGAAAAATATTAATTTTTGACAAAAAATGTATTATTTGAACTATAACCAAAAAGGTGAATGTTAAAACAAGAAATTACATTTTCAACCTAAAGAAAGAATTGTCAACCAACAAGATTAATTTTATACTAAAAAATGCCTTCTTAATGAAAACATTAATTTTTAAGCAATTGGTTTAATTATCAACCAAGGAAATTATTTTCATCAAAAAGTACGGATTTTCTCCTAAAATAAATTAATTTTCAAATAAATATATAAATTTTTAAACCTAAAAGATCAATTATTATTGAACAAAAATGAAATGTTTAAATTTTCATTCTAACAAAAAAAATTTCCAATAAAAAATTTGTTTTCTACAAAAAAGTTAAATTTTCTACTAAGAAATTGAATTTTAACGTAACAAAATTATTCTTAAAAAATACTGACTATTTGTAATGAAATAAATTCGTATTTCAACCAAAAAGATAAATTTTTCATTACAATGATGAATTTCCCAAGCTAAAATTAATTTGTAAGAAAGCAAAGGAATTTTCCAACCAAATAGTTAAATTTTGACAAAAGGGAGGAATTTTCATCATAATAATATATACACATTTTTGAACTAATAAAAAAAATATTTTACACAAAGTAGGTTAGTTTTCTAAGAATAAATACGAATTTTAACAACATACATGCTTTTTTTCATCAAGTAGTAGAATTTTTAACCAAAAAGGATAAATTTTTCACCCAAATATGTAAATTTTTAACAAAAAAGGTGAATTGTTTACCACGCGTATGCATTTTTAACTGAAAGAAATGAAATTTTTACAAGAAGAAATTAATTTTCATAACAAAAGGTTCAACAATAGAGTTTAATTTTCAACAAAAAAATCTTTGGTGAAGACAAAATTTTGAAACTATAATAATAACTTTTTAACAAAATTGTTACATTTTAAACCAAATAATTAAATTCTGATCTAAGTGATACCATTTTTACCAAAAAAAGATTCGTTTTAAAAAAATTCTTCGAGCCAGGTCGCTAATCAAACTCTCTAGCAAGCACCCCCAGTTAAAGTGCAATATATCTGATAACAAAAAAGTTTAATCAATAATATAATATTAAAATGATTACTACACACTATTATCCTACTTTTTTTAATGTATGCTACTATATTCAAATAACGCGTTCTTTTCGCTACACTGTTCCTACCCATTTCGCTGATCAATGTTTCTAGCAAGCACCCCAGGTTTAGTAAACCGTCCACCCAACACATATAATTATCGCGCCGATCACGAAGTGACAGCGCTACTTCTGTTTAGTAGACCGGCTCTACTGATTCGGGAGAACCATTACTTCGAACAAGCCAAATCGTTTCATCAACAGTATAGTTGAACCCTTCTATACACGCAGCGCATGCGGCGCAGTTCCACGGTTGCGCAGCTTGGAAAAATATAGCACCCAAATTTCGGAGAGGCTAATCTCCGTAAGTTCGGGGTAACCAATGCCCCGTATCTGGAGCGGACGCCACACCAAACCGAAGTGCAACGACTCTCTCACAACTAGCGCGGCAGTTTTACCTCAATTATCTCCGTGTAGTAATACTAATTTGAATTTCACTATAAGTCCGAGGCCTGCCATTTTAACCGCAAAAAAGGATAGTAACGGCTCTGCTGAAATGTAACATTTAAAGAGAATAACGTCTGAAGTCGTTAAAGCAAGATTTAAGACCCTAATGTTGATTTAAAAAAAAAGTTGAGATCTGGGTCTGGATGGTGCAAATCGACAATAAAGATGGTCCCAGAACTCGGTAAAATCGCTATTGCGTAGACTCAATTGGCACATCGGATTTAAGGCTTCATCGAGTCGAAAAGTGAAATTCAGTCGTGCTTAGTCGATTCGAAGCGTGGAGACCTCAATTTGAAGCGCAATTCACGAAATTCTTTTTTAAAAAAAGGAAATAGTTGAAAAATGTATTATTAGTTACTAAAAATGTACACTACCGCAAAGTGAGAAAAAACTAAACAAAAATTTTTGTTATTTAATAAGAAACTTAAAATTTTTTTTTACTATTTAGTGTTACCATTTTTTTATGATTTTGAAAATGGGTCATCAATCACTTTAATGACCAACTGAAACTAACCTCCAGTACGTTAAAGTACCAAAAAATTGCTTATTTTATTTTAAACAAGACGTTGAAATGAATTTCCTTTAATTTTTTTAATTGTTTATATAACTTACAGTTAATTTCATAATAAGAAGTATGAGAGCAAGAAGTCTTTGGAAAAACATTTCGAATTAATTCCGCAAAAAGTAAGGCCTATTAATGGAAAAATTGAATGGGTGACTTCCCTATAGTGGACAATTCTTATTTCAAAATATTGATTTTCGTAAAATAATTTATTTTATTTTATTAAAAGTAAAGGCACTATACGAGCTGATTATTCCAATTTAAATTAATTATTTTTGTTTTATTTCTGCTCATAATTAATTATTATCCATTGTTGGTTGCATTATAGGAAGAAATGCCTAAAAAGACTACTGATAATTGAATGTTTAAATAAATTATTTTAACAATTTATTGCTTATAGCAATTTTCTCAATAATTACAGCTAAAAAGTCGCGGTTTTTTTAATTATTGAATTTTCTTCCAGCTTATTTAAACAATGTATTATTATTTATAATAATATTCTCTTAGAATAATTCTCCAAGGTTGTAGTTTTTTTGCAATTGTCCACTTTTCAATTAGAGAGCTGTCAAATTAATTCGAGTTATTAAATGTAACTGTTTAAGCAATTTCTTATTCTATTTAATAATATTCTCTTAGATTATTGCTAGAAAGTTGCGGATTTTTCTCAAATGTCCGAATTTTTAACAACTTTTCCGGTCAAGTTAATAATTAATTGGATTCAACAAAGAATCAGTTTAAACAATATTATTATTGCTTAAACTATATTTTTTTATAGAAATGCTAAAAAGTGGCGGTATTTTCAAAAATTTTCAACTGTATGTCTACTGTTCACTCAAATTAAAGTAATAATTAAAGATAATAAGGTAATTATTTTCTAATTTAACTTGAAAATTATTCATTTAACTCTTAACTCACGCTAGACTTTATAGCAATTCTTCATTGATTGAGATGTTTTTACTTATTTTACCTTTCTACATTTTTTCGAAGAAAAGGTAATTATAAACAATAATAAACAATAGCATTCTGAAAAGGGGATATGGTTTTATTTGATTTTTTCACACATTGGGAAGGAAATTTGCTGGAAATAGGACTTGGTTGTATATTCACATTTCACATAATGAAAAGAAAGTCTACTGGAAAAGGGTTAGGGCTGTGTTTTCACTCTTTTTTACCCTTTTTTCCATTACTAAAAATGTGATACGGTTGTATTTTTATTTTTCATATATTAAAAAGAAATGTTACTGAAAATGGGATATGGTTATATTTCCACTTTTCACATAATTAAAAAAAAGGTTACTGAGATTGGGATATGGTTGTATTTTCACTTTTTACACAATAAAAAAAAGTCTACTGAAAGTGGGATACGGTTGTATTTTTAATTTTTGCACAATGAATAGTAAAGTTACTGGAAAAGCGGTAAGAGTCTATTAGGCTACTGGAAAAGGGGTAAGGCTGTTTTCTCTCCCGTATATTTTTTTCTCTATTACTAAAGAAAAATAAATATAACTGTATTTTCACTTTTCACATGATTAAATGAAAAGTTACTGAAAATGGAAAATGGTTATATTTTCACTTGTCACATAATAATCAGAAAATTTACTGGAAATGGGATATGGTAATATTTTCACTTTTGACATAAAAAAATAAAGGTTGCTGAAAATGGGTCATGGTTATATTTTCAATTTCACATAATAATACTTAAGTTAAATACTAAAAATAAGAAATATACTTGTATTTCAATTTTTTAAATAATAAAAAGAGAAATAGGATATGGTTATATTTTTACTTTTTGCATGATAAATAGAAAAGATACTGAAAAAGGGGTAAGATTATGTTAGGCTACTTGAAAAGGGATAATGCTGCATTTTTTAACACCTACTTTTATCTCCATTACTAAAAATAAGGAATATGCTTGTATTTTCACTTTTCATATAATGTAAAGGAAGGCTAGTGAAAAAGGGTCAAAGGATTTGCGGGACTATTGGAAAGGGGGTTAGGGCTGTGATTGACAGGTTCAAATTTTAAAACGCCGATGTCCTCCTTTTTCTTAGCGCATTCCACTAAATATAAATCAAACTGTCTTTTCAGATCTGAAAGAAAAGAAATTTTCCATGAAGGTATTTTTAACATTCAACAATGAGCCTTACGTAAATTACGAATGGCTCGCAAGAGAATATGAATCCTAAAAAAATGTAATTTATTGATTAAAAATGATAATTAAAGAAGGAAGCGGTTACACGCTTAAAGAATCGTTGCGTAATGACCCAGTACCATTTTGAGAGCTGAACCGTCCCAGATTGGCGAGATTGTCTATTGTGTTGGTGTCTCCTCAGGGTCGATTGTCGCTCGTGATATTTCAGCAGGATCTAAAAGGCGGGTCGGAATTCGCGCGTTGTCGCGACTCGCGACGATGGATGCTCCCTTCGCATTCTATTCTGTACGATGACTTTTATTTTTTTATTTTCACAGGGTGACAGGGACACGTGTAGGTACACGTGTGTGCATCTTAAGACCCATCATTAGTCGCCTACGCGCGAATAACCGAGGAGGACGATTACGAGGACCAACTCTCAGGATGGCTTATTGTCGCAACAAAGGGGACAGCGATTGTGTCAGACAGAGTCTCAGACTCGTAAACACCGGAAGCAACGCTTTCCCATTAATGAAAGACAACAAGAATTCTTATGCTTTCATCTTCCTCACTCTCCCAGGAATCAAAAATTGGTTTTAATTAGGCACCATACGTCTATAGGAAAGAGTTTCTTGGCCTATTGAGACGTTCATTAGGTTGTTTAAATTCCCCCCGCCCCCATTATCTTCTCTTCGATCCTGGTCTCTTCTATCCTCTATGCTTCTATCCTTTCCTCTTCTATCCTCTCCTTTTGAAGACTCTCCTCTTCTATCCTCTCCTCTTATGTCTTCTACTATCCCCTCCTTTTCTAACCCCTCCTCCCCTATCTTCTTCTTTTTCCAAGCCTTTTCTTCTATCCTCTTCTATCCTCTAAACTTCTATCGTTTTCTCTTGTTTCCTCTCCTCTTCAAGCCTCTTCTCTTCTATCGTCTACTCTTCTGTCCTCTACTATCCTCTCCTCTTTAAGCCTATCCTCTTATATCCATTTGTCTTATTTCCTCTACAATGTTCTCCTCTTCGAGCCTCTCCTCTCCTATCCTCTCCTCGTATGCCCTCTACTAAGCTCTCCTCTTCAAGCCTTCTATCACACTTCCTCAAGCTCCACATCTTGCTGCCTCCTTACTCCTACTCTACCTCACATCTCTCCCCTTTCCTACATCCTCGCTACCAGTTTCCCTCCTTTTCCTGTCACGTTGTGTTTGTATCTGTGTATGTTTGTGTTTATATTTGTGTTTGTGTTTCTGTTTGTTTTTTGTTTTCTTTTGTGTTTGTGTTTTGTGTTTACATTTATGTTTGTGTTTTTGTTTATGTAAGTGTTTGTGTTTGTATTCGTTTTGCTTTTGTGTTTTGTGTTTATATTTATGTTTGTGTTTGTGTGAAAATTAATTGCTTTAACCAAAAATTATTGTGCTGTTTCATTTTTAGTTCGAAATTGATTTCCTTAAGCATAATTTGAATATTTTTTGGTCAAACATGCAGTTTGATTTGAAAATTTATCTCTTTTTCATTAGCCTTCAACTATTGTGTTAAAAATTCGTATTTTTTGTGATAAAAAATTAATTCTATCAACTGTAAATTAAACTACCATTTCTGATATTTAGACATTTATTATTTTTGATTAAAAATTTCACTGTTTTTTTTTACAATAACTTTGGTTGAATTCAACTATTTTTGATGGAAAATTGAAATCTTTTTTGGTTAAAAATTAATCAACCTTGTTGAAAAAAATTTTTTTATTGAAGATTCATCATTTACGTTTTAGTTTTATCGTTTAGGGTAAAAATACCTAATTTGTTATTAAAAGTTTTATTTCTGGTTTAAAACTTGCAATTTTAGTTGAAATATCATCTCTTTTGTTGAAAATTACCTATTTCTTGTTAGATTTTTTAAAATTAATTTTCATTATATTTATTTTTTTTTTTAATTGTCGCATCAATTTCTTTTTTTAATTAATATCTTTTGGGTTCAAAATGAACTCACTTAGTGTAAAATAGTTAAAATTGAACTATTCCATTTCAGGTTGATGAATTAATCCCTTTTGTTATAAATTTTATATTTTTTGGTTCAAAATGTAATTGTTTATTTAAAAATTAATCTAGTTTGGTTGAGGATTCAAGATTTTTGTTTGATGAATAATATTTTCAGGTTAGAAATTCAACATTTTTGTAGAAAAATGGTCTTTTTCGCTTTAAAATTCGACAAATTGGTTAATATTTTTTTTACTTGACTGAAAAATATTTTTTGATTAGAAATCCGTCTTTCCTGAATATGTTAGTAAAATACTTTTATAATTTGTATAAAAAATCAATCTCATTTGATTGAAAATTCAGCTACTTGGTGAAAAGTTGAACAACTTTATAAAAAATTTAACTTTTCCATTTTCGGTTTAAAAATTCATTTCTTTTAGTCGAAATTTGATATTTTTGGTTAAAAATGTAATTGCTTAGTTGCGCATTAAATTTCTTTTGGTTTAAGATTGAACATTTTGTTGAAAATTTATTTTTTTAGAGTAAAAATTGGTGTTCAAATCCTTGACTGATAAATATTTTTGTGTTTAAAATTCATGATTCCTAAATATTTTATTTCTTTACTTACGAATTTCGCTATTTAATAGAAAACTTATTTGCTTTTGTTAATAATTGAAGTACTTCGATGAAAATTATACAACTTTGTTGAAAAATTATTTTTTGGTTGAAGATTAATTATTTTAGTTGAAATTTCACCTCTTGTATTAAAAGTTACCCATTCTGTTCTTTACTTTATTTTTTTTTTAAGCTATTTCTTGTAACTGAAAACTTAACTATTCATTTTTTAATTTATGAATTCATTCTGTTTGATAGAAATACAATCTTTTTTGGTTGAAAATGCAATTTTTCAGTGAGAACAATTTTGTTTTGTAGAAAATTAATTTCTTTGGATTTAAAATTCCACAAATTGATTGAAATATATGTTGTTTTTTTAATATATTTTTTAGGTGAAAATTTGTCTTTCTTAAATATTTTATTTCTTTGGTAAAAATTCCACCATTGAAAAATCAACTAACGGGTTAAGAGTTGATCAATTTTGTTGAACATTCTATTTTTTCTTTGTTGAAGATTCATCATTTTAATAAAAATTTTACCTCTTGGCTTGAAAATGACCTGTTTTGTTATTTAATGTATTATTTATTTGTTCATAATAAAACTATTTCTTAACTGAAAATTTAACTGTTACATTTTTTATGTAAAAACTTCATTACTTATTATTAAATCTTTTTGTGGAAAAGCAATTTTTAAGTTAAAAATTAATTTCTTGTGGTTGAGGATTCAACTATTTTGTAAAAAATTTGTCCTTTACGCTTAAAAATTTCACAATTTGGTTTTTTTTTTAATTTCTCGACTGTAAAATATTTTTGGGTTCAAAATTCGTCTCAAATATTTTATAAGTTTTGTTTCAAATTCCCTTTTTTGGTAGAAAATTATTCTCGTTTTGTTGGCAATTCAAGTGCTTAATTGATAAGTAAACAACTTTGCTAAAAAATAAATTTTATTAAAAATTCATCATTTTAGTTTAAATTTTATTTCTGGGGTTAAAAATTACCCATTCTTTTGTTTATTTTATTATTAAATTCTTTCAACTATTTCTTTTTACTAAAAATTAAACTATTCCATTTTTTATTTCAAACTTTATTCATAATTTCAGTTGGAAATTTTATCTGTTGGATTAAAAGTTACCTATATTTTTATTTCTTTTATTATTAATATTATTTCTTTTTTAAAATATTTCATTCAAATGAAAATTCAACTATTTCATTTTTTTTTTTTTTTTTGTAAACTCATTTCAATTGAGAGTAATTTTTGTATTATTTCGTTTAGAAATTCAAAATTCTAAATGAAAGTTAAGCTCCTTTGGCTGAGGATTTAACAATTAAAAAAAAATCTTTTCCTTTTGTTGAATTCGACTGTTTGGTCAGTTGAAGGTATTTAGTTTGTTATTTGTGTAAGTAAACCAACAATAAGTAAGACAGCAAATTGAGGAGCCATAATACGAGACCTTAGAATTGGATGCTCGTGATCTGCTTTACCCGGTTGCACAACCATGCTCTCGATCGTACTGACACAGATCAGACATAGGGCGTTCCGTAGTCGTAAAAACGTGAGTAACGCTTGGGATTCTTCGCTCGTCGACGGTTCCTCTTTTTTGCAATCGTTGGTCCAGGTCACTCATCATTGGTTAGAAGGGCGAGAGGAATCACCTTCGGTTACATTTTCTTTTCACGGAGAACGGTTAATTGGGCCACTCTATTCGTGGACGTGAGAAAGGATACCTATAACAGATTACCTCTACTTCCCAACAACTTCCTAAAAATTAGTTTACCTGCAACTCGATACTGATCTGTACTTTCTAAAAAAATGAAAAAAAAAAATCTGCCTCGGCTCGGATTTGAACCCGGAACGCCACTATTCCCAGCTGGAGCGTTAACTGACTAAGCCACAGGCGCTTCAGCAGATAGTTTCTCGTTTTTCCTATATACACAGGAATCATTCTGGTCTGTATCTTTTTACATGTGAAATTTTAGTAAATAATTCTAGTCCGAATAAATTCACCGAATCTGAATATAGTTTAAGAATTGATGTTATTTTGTCAACCAAGGTATTAATTAATTAATTTCTCATATTAGATATTGGCGATTACTGGTCAAAAAATTGTCTGGATAATAGAGTAAAAATCTGCCTCAGCCCGGATTTGAACTGGGGACGCCACTATTCACGAATGGAGCGTTAACCAATTACGCCACTATAGCTTTAAATTTAAATTTTTTATTTGATTTAGAATTATTATTTAAGTTACACTGGTTACAAACCTGCAGACCTGCGTTATCATGTGAATTTAGGAAAAACGAAAAACTTTCTGCTGAAACACCGGTCGCGTAATTGGTTAACGCTCCACTCGTGAATAGTGGCGTCCCCGGTCCAGTAATCGCCAATATCTAAAAACAAAAATTATTCTATAAATTACCCTCGTTGACAAAATAACCTCAATGATTAATTTGAACTATTTCGTTGAAAAATTATTTTTTGGTTAAGCATTAGAATTTTAATTAAAAATTAAACTATTCCACTTTGGGTTAAAACTTTATTATTTTTTAAAGAAAATTCATCTTTTTTTATTCAAAATTCAGCTTCTTGTTTTCAGAAAGAATTCCTTTGTTAAAATCTTATTTTATTAACTATTTTTTTTTCAATAAAAATTTTAATATTCTATTTTTGGTTGAATATTAATCTTTTCTAAATTAAAATACAATGACTTGGTAGAAAATTCATATATTCTGTTGAAAATTCGTCTTTTTCGTAGAAAATAAATATTCTTAGTTAGAAATTAATCTTTTTGAATGAGACTTTAGTTGATCATTTTTACTATTACTTTTTTAGATGAAAATTAATTTTTTGATTAAAAACTGTATTTATATTATTTGATATTTAATTTTTTTGTTAAGCACTAAACAATTTTATAAAGACTCAAGAATTTTGTTAGAAAGTTGAAAATTCATTTATTTTTTTTAAACAAATGCCTTTTGTTTAAAATTCAATTACTTGGTTTAGAATGAAATTATTTGGCCATAAATTTAATTATTTTGTTAAAAAATCAACCATGTAATTAACTAATATAGTTATCCTTTTTATATTAAAATTGAACTTTTCTGGTGAAAATTCTTTTCAAGTTGAAAATTGAAATCTTTTACCAAAAAATATAACTATTTGGTTAAAAAATCATATTTTTAGATTGAACACCTAACTTTTTGTGGAAAGTGCATCTTTTTCGGTAGCAAAATCGAATCATTTTAATAAAAATTAGGTTTTTTGTTGGAGCAATACTAAAAATCCGCAATAAAAAATATCAATTTTCAGCTAAATAGTTGAATTTTTTAAGAAAAAAGATATATTTTGTACCAAAAATGAAAAGTTAAATTTGCATATAAAAGAATTAATTTTGAAAAATAAATAAAGTTTCGTCTAAAATTGGAAAAGTATTATTTTTAGTTACAAAAATTAATTTTTAATAAAGGAAAAATGCATTTTTTACAAAGCCATTGAAATTCCACAAGAAAATACGAATTCTCAACATAAACTCTAACTTTCAATAAACAATGTCTATTTTTACAACAAAAAAAAAGAAAACATTAAATTTGCTGCTAAAATTATAAATTTTCCACTCAAAAGCAAATTTTTTACAAAATAGATGAATTTTTAAATAAAAGTATGTTTTTTTCAACAAGAATTGTTTAATCTTGAATTAATAAAAATTATTGTATAATAAAGGAGTAAAAGTTTCATACAAGTGGTTAAATTTTAACCAAAAATATCAATTTTCTACTAAAAAAATAAATAAATTATCAACCGAAAATGGAATGGTTTTATTTTTAGTTAAAGAAATTGATTTAAAATTTTTTTAAATCGAATTTTAACCCGATAATATTAATTTTAAGCAAAAAAAATCTCATCTTCAAACTATATTTTTGAATGTTCTCCCAAAATAGTTAAATGTTCAACTCAAAAAGAATTTTGAGCATACAAGTTGAATTTCAAGAAACATCTAATGACTTATAAGCAAAAAAATTTATTATTAAACAAAACAATTAAATTTATGAAGAATAAATGAATTTTTAACCAAAAAGATGAAATTTCAACGTGAAAAGACACATTTTTTGAAAAGAACAGTTGGTTTTTCTACTCGAAGATAAGAACTTTTCACCAAATAGTTTAATTTTCTAATAAAATAGTTGAATTTAAAAAAAAGGCACATTTTTTTAAACAGTTGAATTTTCTGCCTGAAAATATTAATCATCAACCAAATAGTTGAATTTCTTACGAAACTATTTTAAACAAAAAAATTCTCATAAAAAATGTAATAGTTCATTTTGCAAGCACAAAACGATTTTAGTTTCAATACAAATTATTTAAGTTCAACCAAAAAAGATAAAATTTCGAAAAAAAGGAATTAATTTTTAAATAAAAAAGACAACGTATTTTCAATACAAAAAAGTCGAATCTTTGCATCAGGAAAAGTTCTTCCGTCAAGGGAGAGAAGAATGCAACCTAATTGTCGAATTTTCTACCCATAAGAGGCATATTTGTAACCAAAAAGTGTGACTTTTTTACCAAAAATATACTAGATTTAATTTTTTCTGACTCTACTTTTGGAAGATGTACAAGTACCTAGTACGAACAAGGATCGTTAGGGAAATTTTTTAATTTGAGGGTTTGAGTAAGATTAAAAATGCTTAATTTTGTAAATTATTATTTTATGATTGATTTTGAACAAAATTAAATAAATTGAAATTAGAATAAAATCCAAATTCAAATTCCTATTTAACGTCCAATAAATAAATTGATGCAAACTCCTGTAAAAAAA
The DNA here is from genome assembly GCF_010883055.1 of Belonocnema kinseyi. Lineage (NCBI taxonomy): Eukaryota > Metazoa > Arthropoda > Insecta > Hymenoptera > Cynipidae > Belonocnema > Belonocnema kinseyi. The sequence continues at coordinate 107,697,107 of NC_046665.1, read as the reverse complement.
AAACAAGAATACAACGACCAAATTTGTACCACAACGAACAACAACAAAATTTTTTCTAGTGTAATCTGAAAAATTTGAAGAAAAAAAATTAATTTGTCGACAAAAATAAAAAAGAGGAAAGAAAATTGAGAAGACAGCCAACCACACCCCCTTCCATCTTTTTTTCTTTCTTTCGACTTTTTTATTTTTGTTCAAAAATTAATTTTTAATTTTTTTTTAATTTCTCAGGTTACAATAGACAAAGAAATTTTTTGTTCGTTGTGGTCCAAATTTGGTCGTTGGATTCTTGTTTTTTTCTAAAAGGAGTTTGTATGATTTTGAACAAATTTTCGGTTACAAAAAATGTAGCTCATTTCTATAAAAACTCAATTTTTAAATTGCGATACGAATCTAGGCAATGATAAGCTGGACACACAATTGATCTTGAGAATTAGATCATTCCGATGAGCAATTAGCTGATCAAATAAAAAATCCATAATCTCTATAAAAGCACTGCATATAATACTGATCCAATTTCGAGATCAAATCGATCAACTGTCATTCAGGAATATCAGAAAGAGATTAAAGCATACCTTAAGGAAGGCGAAAGTGTTATTTGTAGGTAGCAAACTAAGATGCGAGATATACATGACTTATGTTCGTCTAATTTCGAAAAATGTTGTAAATATGATACCCTGGGCGTGTCTTACAAGATCATACGGGATAGCACTCGTGGGAAATGAATCATTTGACCTATACAAACTACACATGTGAATCCATTAAATACCGACATTGCGTTAGTACACTTTCTGAATCTAAAGTTGTCATTTTATTTGCAATCCAATCTCCAGACCATCCTCTTATTATATAATCCCACCATCATCTAATCCATTAATCGTCTAAACTGTTCAATATTCTATGAAAGAATTTATCATTTTCTACTAGTTAATCAGGACATCTTTTAGATTTTCTTCTTCTTGGACTTCCATCTTCGGATGGTTTTTTTTCATCAGAAAACATTTGATGATCTTGTCACCACATCCATTAATCATCTATCCTTTTTTCCAATCCTCTAATTACATAATTCTATCATCATCTAATTTAATTCTCTAGTCCTCTAACTTCATGTGACTTATTTCTTATTAGCCTCCTAAATCACCTTTGCATTATATATAATCATCCAAAAGCACCCATTCTACAAACATAAAAAGGGTAATAACTCACTCGCTGGGAAACAGGAAGCGCTAACAAAAATATAAAGGACCACCGACAAAGTTGCTCTAAAATCGGGAAGATAATGAGATACCGGTTTGTGAGAGGAGAAAAGACATCCTGAGTTCAACCGTAATAGCGGCTCGGTCCTAGGACAACCGACTCATCGACGGAGAACCTCGGAACCGGGTGTGGGTCTTCTGGTCTCGTGGTGGGGTGCTTGTACAGTTGCATAGGTGAATTAGTGTCTCGGTGATACGATAAGAAGTGAACAAGAATTTCTGGTGGGAGTATTCCGATCATCTAAGAAGAGGTGGGAGCATCGGCCTCGGAAGATCTTGCCCGGACTCGCCCGTTCTCCACACCGAGAGACAACACGTGACTTGCGATCTGTATACCAACTCGGCTGGTTATAACTTAAACCCTTTTTCCAAATTTTTTAAAAGGAAAGGTAGAAAAATGTTGGCTTTGTTTATTCTTCGAGAATATCTTTCGTTGGTATTCTTTTTAGTTGGATAATGTATTCTTGTTTGTGCACTGGGAACAACTTGTTCCATTATTTTAAGTAACTGATGAAGAACAATCTTCATTTGGTTTTTTATTATCTAGAGAAGAAAAATATTTGTGTAGTCTGCTTATTGTTAGACATTGTCCTCTTTAGACGATTTCTGTTCATTAAGAAACGCCTACGTTGGTTTGTATTCTATTAGAGAAAAATCTTCTTTTTCTCTATTGTCCGGGAAGATTTTTTACTGGTTTTGATTATTACTGAAGAACATCTTTTCCCGTACT
>NC_046665.1:107685118-107695024 GCF_010883055.1 Belonocnema kinseyi | reverse complement strand
AGACATTGTCTTAGAAGATTTCTTTTTATTAAGAAACGCCTAGGATAGTTTGTATTCTATTAGATAATTATCGTATGTTTCTTTATTGTTGAGCAAGATCTTTAGCTTGTTTTAATTATTACTGAAAAACATCTTCTTCGATTAGTTTAATTAATGAATGGACAAATATTTTCATTCAATTGTTTATTATTGAAATCATTTCTGATGCTGGAATAGGAAACATCATTTGTTGGAAATTTTTCTTCAGCGAAGAAAATTTTTTGGGTAGTTTGCTTATTGTTAGACATTGTCTTTTCTAGAATATTTCTGTTTATTAAGAAACACCTGGCTGCATTTATATTCTGTTAGAAAATTTTTTTCATTTTTTGTGGGGGAAGATCTTTCGCTGGTTTTGACTATTACTGAAGAACATCTGCTGGTTTTACTTATTGTACAATAGCACCTTCTATTTACAATTTTTCTTGCGACCTTATCCTTTTGAGCTAAGGAATATCATCTTCTATTGAATTTCTTTTCAGTCAGGCAATATCTTTAGCTTTATTTGTTGGTTGGAAACAACGTCTTCCATTTGAATCTTAAAATGTTTGTTCATTATTTAGATCATCCTCTTGGTTTTGTTCATAGTCAGCCATGTCGTCAGCTATGCTAGGATAGGAAACAGCATTTTTTGGAAAATTGTATTGAGCGAAGAAAATTTTTTAGGTACTTAGCTTATTGTTAGAGAGCATCTTGTGTTCAGATTTTTGTCAATAATGATGACGTAGAGTACAGTAATCAATATTATTTATTATATTTTTGTCTACTTTCTTGTCTTTGGTGGCTTCGTTAATTATATTTTTTAAATCTTCTGGTTTAGGTACTGGGAACATCTTCCATTACTTTAATTAATTAATGGAGAAATATTTTCATTCGACTGTTTATTATTAAGATCATTTCTTATGCTGGAATAAGAATCAGCATTTGTTTGACATTTTTCTATGGCAAAAAAAGATCTTTGGATATTTTTTTGGCTGGTTTTTATCATTACTAAAAAGCATCTTCTACTGTTTTTACCCATTGATCAATGAACGTTTTTCTTACGACCTTATCCTCTTGAACTAAGTAGGTAATTTTTAAAAATTCGCGAAAAACTTCTCGAGATCGTCTTTTTAGTTATCAATTTTATTGTTTTCTTGAAAATTTGACAATTTTCTTTAAAAAATGCAACTATTTTGTTTAAAATTCGGATTTCTGTGTTAAAAGCTCAAATGAAATCTTTAAATATTTGTATTTTCATTTTAAAATTTACCTTTTCAGTAGAATTTTCATTTTTCTCGTAGAAAAATGCAACTGTTTGGTTAAAAATTTAACAATCTTATTCAAAAATCATGGTTTTTCGATAAAAATTCGAACTGGATTTTTTTTTTTTAAATTTCACTATTATTTTAAGTTTTTTTTTATTATCTGTTTTAAAAGAAACGCCATCTTTCTTGAATAAAAATGCAACTGTTTGGTTGTAAATTCAACAATTTTGTTAAAAACTTTCCTTTTGTGTTGAAAATTTCAATATTTTGCAGAAAATGTACTTTTTGTTTTAAATTAACATTTTGGTGTTTAAAAAAATAACTGAAATCTTTTCTAGATAAAGAAGACTCGACTTTGAAACAAATTTTAATTAAAAATTCATCTGCTCAATGAAAAATTTCATCTTCCTTGGATAAAAATGCAACTGTTTGCTTGAAAATGAAACTATTTTCTTTAAGTCATACTTTTTGGTTAAAAATTCTACTGTTTTGTTGAAAATTTAACTACTTCATAGAAAATTTAATTTTTATTCAAAATTTCTATTTTTACATTGAAAAATGAACTGAAATATTTTCTGGATGAAATTTCAACTTTTCACGGGAAACTTGGTCGTTTTTTATTAAAAATGTATCTGTTTTGGTACAAATTTCATCTTTCCTGGATGAAAATGTAACTATTTGGTAGATAATTGAACTATTTTGTTAAAAAAACATCCTTCTTGGTTAAAAAATTCGTCTTTTTGGATTGAAGATTAAATTTATTTTGTAGAAACATATTTTTTTGTTACAAAATCCATATTTTGATCTTGAAAAGTTAACCGAAATCTTTTTTGAATCAAAATTAAGCTATTATTTGAATAATTGATTTTTTTAAAATAAAAATTCATCTTTTTGAAAATAAATTTCATATTTTTAAAATAAAAATATAACTATTTCATAAAGAATTCAACAATTTTCTCAAAAAGTAATCTTTTTTGGTTAAAAATTCGTCTTTTTGGTTTCAAAACTCAATTTTTTCGTAGAAAACTATTTTCTGTTTAAAAATTGATATTTTGATCATGAAAATTCAACAGAGATTTTTTGTAACAGAAAATTCAACTTTTTTGTTGAAGATTCATCTTTTTGTTTGAAAAATTCATCTATTTTAGTAGAAATTTCATTTTTTATGAAAGTGCAACTTTTAGGTTAAAAATGATTCTTCTTTGTTTGAGTATTCAACTATTTTGTTTCAAATATTTGGTTCAATCACTTTGTTCGGAAATCATTTTTTTTTTTTTGGAGAAAATTTATCTTTTTGGGTACATTTTGAACTATTTTGTTTAAAATAAATCTGTTTTAATTAAAAATTCAACTACTTGGCTCAAATTTAAACTACATTGTTTAAAATTTGTTTTTTTGGTTAAGGGCTTATGTCTGGTTAAAAATTTAACTCTTTAATGAGAAATCCTTTTTTTGGTTTAAAATTATTTTTTAAGCTTGCTTTGTTGATTGAAAACAACTTCTTGAAGTTAAGTCTTAAATTTTTTGTTTGTTATTGAGATCATCCTCTTGGTTTTTTTTTATAGTCAACAATCTCGTTAGCTATTTTAGAATAGAAATCAGCATTTTTTGTCAAATTTTCTTTAGCGAAGAAAAATCCGTTTGTACTTTGTTTATTATTATAAACCATCTTGTGTGGAATTCTTTTTAATAAGGAATATGTAGATTATAGTCTCTTATTTTTCTTTATTTTTTCTTTGAGCAAGATCTCCTATTTTTTTATTACCAGTGTGCTTCTGTTAATTTTGTTTATAATGGAAGAATATCTTCTGCTGACTTCGCGTATTGATCAATACTATCTATCTAAATTATGTTTAATTTCCAGTTTCTTCTCTTTGTTGGCTTTTTGTCTTCCATTAGTTTTATTAATTATTAAATAACGTATTCAGTTGTTTGTTTAATTCTTAAAATTATCCTGATTTTGTTCATCATTAGAAATCTGCGGTTTCTACTTTCTGGTGAGAATCATCTACTACTGCAAAATGTATCTCGTCAGTTAGGCTAAAATGGGAATTAGAATTTGTTGGAAAAAATTTTAAAGAATAACAATCCTTTGTTAGTTTGCTTATTGTTAGATAGCATTTTCTGTTGAAGATTTTTATCTATAAAAAAAACACCTATACAAGCTTGTATTCTATTAGAGAACATACTCTTATTTTTCTTTATTGTTCGACAAAATCTTCTATTGGATTTTATTATTACCAGGCTTTTGTTAACTATTTTTTATTATTGGAAAAGATCTGTTGGTGTTGCTAATTTATCGTAGCATCTTCTATTACAAATTTTCTTTTCGAGTTTGTCCTCTTGAACAAAAGAACATCATGTGTGTTCCCCGAACAGCTTAACTAAAAAGTTTTGATAAGTATTAACAATTGTTATTCTTCATTAATTACTTATCATTAGAGCAACTTCATTTTGAGAAGTCAGACATTATATTGCACTAAGTAGCTCACTGTAATGTTAGAAACTAAAAAGTATTCAGAGAGATTTATTAGATACCATCTACTGTCGATAAGTTTTCTATAAAAGCACAGTTTTAATAATCAGCTTATTATTTCCTGATTACTATATTTATTTATATACCATGTTCCTCGTCATTAGAGCATCTTCACTTGAAGAAGTTAGAAGATAGTATTGAGGAACTTTTATAGAATCCCATCTAACGCTCCTTTACAAACCCAGTTTTAATAATTTATTAGTAATTTTATGGTTATTATCTTCATGTAGGTACCATGTTCCTCATTATTAGAGCACCATCACTTAAAACAAGATAGATGTTGTATTACACAAAGTTGAGTATCCTCATTTGGAAACCCAGTTTTAATCATCAACTTATCATTTGCTAGTTACTATCTTATTTGGTACCATGTTCTTCCTCACTCGACAACATGTTCCAGATGTCCTCACCAGATAACAAAGAGATCATCTCAGACCATGATCCCTTCTCGAAAGAATTCATCATTCCCAAGGAACTCCACTTTTCTATCTCGGAAGAGACAATCGTAACGGTCCCTGATGGAATGGTACGATTTGAATTACTTGGGAGGCTTACTCCTAAGTGAAGGAGAGTAGAGTCAATGGTAGGAGTAGTAGACCTAAGAAGCTATATCGTAGGAGTGGAAGCAGCAGCAGTTCTGGATCAGAGAGATGGTTCCAGGGGGGAAGGACACCAGAGAACTAAGCTCTTGAAGCGGATCAGGGGAGGGAGGGCAGGTCGCGTGCCGGCGTGGTGCTACTCGCGAGAGAGGAGAATATTACCTTACCGTATCTCACGGTTATTCCACAGCTCCGTTCATCCACACCGATTCACCTACCAACCTACCTACCTACCTACTTACCAACCTACCCACCAACCTACGGGTTCGGTCTCCTCCCCGCCCATCGGAGGCCCCAAGTGATTGCTCACTCACTCTTACTTACTTATACTTACACCACCAACTGCCACGCTTACTCACCACCACGCGGCGATAGCACGAGTACGCCGCTAGAGATCCTTACACCGGGATTACACGCTAATGCGAGCCACGGACAACTGGACGAACATTACCAAGAGGAGGACCAAACCGCCCTGCAAGAGTCCGGCCCGCCAGTCAGGACCCGACTGTCCTCTCGAAGACACCTTCACCAGGCGAGCAAGGGTCCAGTTCAGTTCAGTCCTCCGGATACAAGAGTTCTGGATTTAACACATCTGGAACCAACAGATCTGGATCTAACACATCTGGGACCAGCAGATCTGGATTTAACCCATCTGGAACCAGCAGATCTGGATCTAACACATCTGGTGCTAAGACACTTGGATCCATCAGCTGAAGACTCTACACTGATCCTGCAGTCCGATCTTGTGATCGTATTGATTTATACCAACACATGAACCATCGCCCCTGGATTGAATTTCAAGACAATTGACAATAGTGTAACGAGTGACCCTTTTGAAGTGATATCAATTTTGGTTCAGTGAGACTGTGAGACTGTTCCATGGATACGGTTTGAGTGGCGGTTTGATCCTCCTTAGGATGCAAGTGTCACCTATAAAGGACTTTGACTCGAGGATAATATTTTCAGTGAGTGTTTGTTAGTGCGACGAGGGAACTTGTGTGAATAGCCCTAACTGATTGGTGTATAATTCATTGGTTTTGACAAACGTGACAGTGATTGCTTCTCATAATCGTCCGCGGATCGTGGAATGACAAAGAAGGTAAATAGATTTATTTCTATGAATCTTTTCCTAAGGGAAAATGTTCAGGGTTGCTACAAGTTAGGGAATAGTGGAAGGTCAGGGAAGGTCAGGAGAAACCTAAAAGAGTTGCGAAATTTTCGATTAACTGAGATTTAAATTGATGGAAATGATCAGTGTTGAGATTTTGTTTAAATCTTATCAAGTTCAAACTAAGAGTCCATTGGTTGACTATTAGTTTACCGAAACATTATTTACCAAACGCCACCCATTTTCGAAAAAATCAACATTACACCAAAATTTATAAATATTTTTAACACTTGTTTTTGAAGCAGAATTCGATTTTCTTTTGATTATTGAAACTGTTGAAAATTGGAATAAATTCAACTGGTCAATGTGAATTGAAATAGAACATTTTTCTAGAAATCCTTTGCAATTTTTAAGATCTGAGAAATACTTGGAGGTCCTTTAAAAACTCTTTAAATCGTGTGAAACATTTTGATGTTCCTTCAAATCTTTGGCAATCCTTAAAAATTCTTTAAATTTCTTTCCAATTTTTTTAATTTGTTGAAATTCTTTAAAATCTTTTTTAAAAAACTTAAAATTTCTAAAATTCCGTAAAATCTATAGAAAAATTTTCAAATACTTTGTAGTCATTAAAAGCTCTTTGTTACATTAAAAATCCCGTGGAGTCTTTTAAAATGATTAGAGGTCCTATAAAATCCTTTAAATCTTGTAAACTTATTCGAAATTCCTTGAAATTTTGAAAATCCCAGAAAATTCTTTAACTTTTTTTTAATTTTTAAACTTTTTTTAAATTAAAAAAATAATTTTGTCTTTGGAAATCACTTAAAATCCTTTGAAATAACTGAAAATCCTATAAAATCTCTTAAGCCTTTCAATAGTTTCTTTCGTTCCTTGAAATCTTTGGAAATCCTAAAAAATTATTTGACATTTCTTAAGATATTTTTAATCTCTTTAAATCATTTGAAACCTTAAAACAATACCATGAATCTTTTAAAATCTTGCAAAATCTTCTGAAATTTTTCGGATTTTTAGAAAGAAGTGCAAATCTTTTACAATCCCATACAATCCTTTAAAATAATTGGAAATGCTATAAAATTCCTTCAATCTTGTAAAGTTTTTCGAATTTTTTGGAAATCCCACAAAATTCTTAAATTTTTTTTAAATCTTTCGAAATTTTTTGGAGTTTAAAAATAAATCTTAAAATGTTCGAAAATCCCGTAAAATCCTTAGTAATAATTTAAAATTCTATAAACCTTCTTAAATCTTGTAAAAATTTATTAAATTCCTAGAAATCTTTCGCAATCGTAAAAAATTCTTTGAAATTCCTTGAAATATTCCTAATCTCTTGACAATTTTTGTAATGTTTAAATAATACCTTAAATCTCTTTAAAGCCAGTAAAATCTTCTGAAATTTTTTGTAATTTCAGAAAAAACTCAAAACCTTTAAAATCCTGTGAAATCCTTTAAAATAATTGTAAATTCTATAAAATCACTTAAATCTTTCGAAAGATTTTAAAATTTCGTGAAATCTTTAGGAATCCTGCAAAATTATTTCGACATTCGTTAAAAATCTTCAAAATTAACTAGAATCTTTATAAATCGTAAAAATTCACTGAAATAAAAAACATCAATTGAAAAATTCTTTTTAAAAAATAAGTTGAATAAATAGAAAATAATATTTTGGTAAATTAATATTTATCCAATGCTCTCTCAGTAAAGAATTTTTAAATAATAAAATCCACACTCTTATTATATTTTGCAAATAAAATTTGAAATAATCGATATCTGCCTTTTCTAAAGGATCGATTTTTTTTATTAAGATAATTTGTAACGAAAACAATTTAAAAAAATATTACTTGAGCGTATTTGAAATTCAATTTCATTATCATTTAAATTTTATAAACTCGCAGTTTTTAAAATAAAACTATTATTTGCCAATTATATATTATTGGCCCTTGCATACTTATAATTCGATTCTTAATTATTTCAAACAAAATTTTAATTTTTTTACAATAAAAAATTCGAAATTAAATTTTGTCATTTATAATTTTTCACCTCCAAGTAGTTAGAAATTTTTTTTATTTAAATTACAAATCTACAATATGCATATTTACTGAAAATTCCAATATTTACAAGGACGAATTTATAAGAAAATAATTAATAAAAAATAATCTCATGTTACACTTTTAAGTATCGCACATTTTAATTGTATGAAAAAAGTAATTTACAAATACAATTATAATTATATTTTTGAAAAATTATTTCGTTCAACATTAATTAAAAAGAAGAATTGATTTTTTTCAAAGAGGGATTTGAATTTTTTAAATCGCGAAACAAATCTTAAAACCTGTAAATAACCTAGAATTAAATTTGTAATACTAAATTTTTTCAGTTTTAACTTTTCTTAAGAACTTCATGACGTTCTGATAAGTACAAATTGGTTTGTTATTATTATTATTTATTTAAAACTCTAATCAAAAGTTGATATAATTGTTACAAGTCATCTGATTTGATGCGAGTGTAAGATAACACATTTTCGTTGAACTAATAATTATAAATAAGTAGATAATTTGCTGATTAAAACAAATACTTCAAAACAATAAAAAACTGAACATTTAATTTAGAGAAACCTATAATTGACCGAGAATTCAAAGTATTCCTATCAATCTCCAACTTATTAGAAGATTGTTTTCATTTCCTTCTAAACCATCAGTTGCTGAAGCGACTTGGAGTTTCGAAAACTTGAAAATTAGTTTATCCTTTATGGAAATTCTTCAAATCCTTAAAAATTCACTTTCATCGTGGAGAAAAGAAATGCTCCACTTAGATGATTTCTTCTACTTATTTCCGCATTACTGAAAAGTAAATTTAACTGAGGCAGTTTTGCATGAATAGGCTATTTACGCATTCAGCGAAACTCCCTTTCCTTTTATGTGGTCTATCTCCAGATGAAAGTTTCTTAAAACTCTTTTCATATTTCAAATTTTAGAAACAAATTTGTAATTCGAGTTTCTTTTGAACTGCGAAGCCTGTTTAGCCACTTTTGTATTCATGTTAATGGAAGTAGACAATCAGGATCTTCTGATAGGACATCTGTTAGGGCATCTCTTCTTGCTCTGGATTCTTATCCAGTTGGGTTAAGAAAGCCTTTCTCGTTTTAAAATCTAGCATTTCCAGATTAAAATTTATGCAATTGAAATTGTGGAAAAATGCGCCCACGCTCATCCTTATATCAGCGAAGAAGTTGTTCTGGTGATTGAGAACGGGCCGTTTGTTTGCGATTCAGGAGATTTCCTCGTTCATAAATTTCAATGTCTCCGGACGCGAGAAACGGTACTGACTTTGTCTTTTGATCGAAACAAGAAAATATTATTTTTCTTTTTAATTTAATTTCTCAGAAAAATGATTCTTTGATTCAAAGAAATGTAGGGAAAAATATTTATTGGGTTCTCAGTCAAAGAAAAGTTTCTTTGGCTCAGAGGAATGGTTTTTTGTTTCAAGGAACACCTTTTTTTAATTTGCAATGATGACGTAGCTATTTTGTTGAAGATTGGTGAAACTTTTTTTGGTTGAAATGTCGACTATTAGATTTTTCGTTAGCATTCATTTTTGTTTAATATTCCACTTCCTAGTTGAAACTGGAACTATTTTCCTAAAAATTAATTTCGTTGGAAATTCTTATTTTTGTTTGAAAGTTAATTTTTTGAAGTGGAAATTTAACATTCTATGTTTGGTTAAAAATTTATCTTCTTCAGTTGGATATTTAACTATTTGGTTGAAATTTCCAGTCTTTTGTTACAAATTCGACATTTGTGGTAGAATGTTATTCTTTTTTAGTAACAAATTCATATTTTGATTTGAAAATTTATTTCTTTGGTTGAAATTCCTCAAAAAAAAAATTGTTTTTAAAATTTTGAATGTTTGGGTGACAATTAAGGTATTTTTATTAAAAATTAATTTTTCTGGCAGAAAATTAATCTTGCTGGTTAAAAATTTCTCTTACTGGTTAAAAAATTGATTTCCTTGGTTAAGATTTAGTTTTTTTTTTTTGTTGACAATTGATTTTTTTACCTGAAAATGTAGCTAATTTATTTTGTGTTAGACGTTTTTACGTGTAGAAATATAATCTGCTTCTCTGAAAATTCATTTTTTTGATTGAAAATATAACTATTTCGTTGAAAGTTTATTTTACTGACTTGAACATTAATTTTTTTCCTAAAAATTTAACTGTTCTATTTTAACCTGAACATGTATCTGTTTTGAGTGAAAATTCATTTTATAGGTTAACATTTATTTCAATTTGTTTCCCTAACTAAAAAATTGCCTATTCTATTTTTGGTTTAAAATTGATATTTTTGTAATTTTGTTGCAAACTTGTCTTTT
>NC_046665.1:107683550-107685018 GCF_010883055.1 Belonocnema kinseyi | reverse complement strand
GATTTAACTAAACCATTTGCTGTGGAAAATTTAAATTTTTGTACTAAAACTTATTTTTTGTTAAAAATTCATTTCTTTTGTTAAAAATGTACCTATTTTGTTAAAAAAAAAATTTTCTTCTTGGTTCAAAATTTATTTCTAACCTTAACTAATTTGTTGAAACGTTGTCTTTTTAGTAGAAATTTTATATTTTGAATTGAAAATGAAACTATTGGGTTAAAAATTCATTTTATTATGAAAATTCATCATTTAGTGAAAAATTCATTTCCTTGCTTAAGGATTAAACTTTTTTTTTCTTCATTTTTTTAAATGATAATTAATTTTCTATCTCAAATGATAACTATTACATTTGGGCTTAAAAAATTTATTTATTTTGATGAAAACTCGCCTCTTTGAGCTGCAACTTGAATTAATTTTGTAAAAAATTCTTCTTTTAGGCTCTAAAATTAGTCTTTTTTTATTAAGGATCCAACTTTTTTTGATCGAAGAGTCATCACTTTGGTTGAAGATGTAACTCTGGTGTTAATAATTGATTTTTTTGTTAAAAATTCATTTTTTGAACTTAAAATTGATCTTTTTGAGTTCAAAACTCAACCGTTTGATTAAAAATTCATTTATTTCACAAATTTCTGACGTAAATTGTTGATGATCTCTCATAAAAGTCTACTACTGAGAAAATTATTTAAGTACACTTTCTTTTAATGAAACAAAACATATTTAAATGTAACAAATTTTTTTTAAATTTTAACTAATTTTATTCAATTAGCACAAATTTTCTTTTCTTTATATAAATATTTGGTTAAAGTAAAAATTTATTTTTCTCTGCTATACGGTCAATCGAATGTTTGTTTATTTTGAATATAGTTTTAGTTAAATTCAGATAAAGTTTTGTTTAATTCAATAAAAAAAAAATTTTAATCAAATGAACAGCGATTAGATATCCCGGCGACTAGATGTCATGGCGACTAGATGTCCTGGCGACTAGATGTCCTGGCGACTAGACGTCCTGGCGACTAGATGTCCTGGTGACTAGACGTTCTGGCGACTAGGCGTCCTGTCGACTATGTTTTCTGGCGACTAGACGTCCTATCGATTAGATTTCTTAACGACTAGACGTCCTGGCGACTAGATGTCCTGGTGACTAGACGTCCTGGCGAACTAGATGTCCTAGCGACTAGATGTCCTGGTGACTAGATTTCCTGGCGATTAGATGTCCTGGAGGCTTGACGTCCTGGCGACCAGATGTTTCAAAGTTTATAACTAAAAGTAAAATTTAGCGCAGTCAGGGAAAAAGAAAAATTAATCAGGAAAGAGTCATAGAAAGTGAATAGATTTCTTGGCGACTAGACGTCCTAGTGATTAGATGTCTTGGTAACTAGAATTCTTTGAAACTAGATGTCCTGGCGACTAGACGCCCTAGCGACTGGATGTCCTGGCGACTAGGTTTCCTGGCGACTAGACGTCCTAG
>NC_046665.1:107656200-107683450 GCF_010883055.1 Belonocnema kinseyi | reverse complement strand
GAAAAAGAAAAATTAATCGGGAAAAAGTCATAGAAAGTGACTAGATTTCTTGGCGACTAGACGTTCTAGTGATTAGATATCTTGGTAACTAGAATTCTTTGACACTAGATGTCCTGGCGACTAGACGCCCTAGCGACTGGATGTCCTGGCAACTAGGTTTCCTGGCGACTAGACGTCCTAGCGACTTGACGTTCTGGTGACTAGATGTCCTGGAAACTAGATGTCCTGGCGACTAGATGTTTCAAAATTTATAACTAAAAGTAAAATTTAGCGCAGTTAGGGAAAAAGAAAAATTAATCAGGAAAAAGTCGTAGAAAGTGAGGGAATGTCGAAACCGGTATTTTGTAGCAACCCTGAGAATTTGAAGAGATTTTTGTGACAATTGCTTGTGTAATGAAATTGACATCTGTTGGGTCTTCATATAATTTTTTTCTGCAGTTGCTCAACATTTCTAAACGCGTCTCGTCGGTAGTCGGTATTTGAATACCTGACTATTACGAGAATGAGGAGCAGGACAATCGTGAGATTTTCCCAGGTTGAACAATGTCTCCTCCCTCATCGTCTCACAAACGGTAATAAAACGGTCCTCCGATGACATTATCGAAGCCAAATATGCTCGTTAAATAAAATAATCTTATGATCATTCCATTCCTTTCATCGTCTATAATGAGGCTTCAAGATACTATTTATACTGTAGTTTTACTTTCTTCTGCACAGGAAAATATAAATGTTAATTTTAAACTAAAAATGGCGTCAAAACTTCGTAAAAAAGTGAACCATGAATGGTTTATATTAAGCAAGACAAATGTTGAAAGAAATTTAATATTTTTAGTTTTGATATAGATCATGATAGTGAAAGTGGCCGATGTTTAAAATGAGTGAATGACAAAATGGCTCTTTTTTAAGTTGAAAATTAATGTATTTTGTTGCAGGTACTTTCAACTAAAATTCTACTAATCTAGTTAAAAATGCATCATTTTAATTGAAAATTATACTCTTTAACTTGAAATTTAACTATTTTGTCGATGATAGTTTTTTAAGTAAAAAATTAATTTTTTCAAATAAAAATGTAACTATTTCATTGTATTTTTTTCTTTGGAAAATTGATCTTTTTTGAGAAAAATCCAAACTGTTTAGATCAAAATTGATCTTTTTGTTTAAAAATATTTTTTTTTTTCAATTTTGTATCTAAAAATGTAACTATTTTAGTTAAAGAATAATGATTTTAGTTCAAAAATTGTTGTCTTTGATTAATAAATGAACCGCTTTATCGAAAATGGTTTCTTTATTTGTACCAAAATTAATTTTGTTAAATTAAAGTTCACCTATTTTGTTAATGATTATTTGATTCAGTGAAAAAATTGATTTTTTAAGTTTAAAATGTAATTTTAGTTGAAGGTTAATGATTTTAATATACTGGACAATTCAACAATTGTTAGAAAAAGTATTTTTTTTTGGTTTGAAAATTATTTTTTTAATTCAAATTCTAACAAATTAATTTTTTTGTTAGTGATTCATAATTTAGAACCAAAATTTTTCATCTTGTTTTTAAATCTAACATTTTCGTCAAAATCTGTCTTTTGTAGTTGAAAAATCATATACTTTAGTGAAATTTCGTCATTTTTGGTAATAAATTAATCTTCTTAACTGAAAATGTATGGCTTTGGTTAAAAACTTAAATATTTTATTGAAAAATAGTTTTTTGGTTAAAAATTTAGCTATTTGGTTGGAAATTTATGTAATTTGTTAAAAATTTCTTGATTGCAGTAAAAAATAAACCTTCTTGGTTGAAAATTCAATAATTAGATTTAAAAATAAACTACTTTTTAAAAACATTATAAAATTTCTATTCGAAAATGTAACTATTTTGTTGGAAAATCCTATTTAGAAGAAAATTAATTTTTCAATTGAAAATTTAACTGAAACTCTGTTTCTTTTATTGTTTGTTTGTTTAAAACTTTCGTATTTCAATGGAATTTCGTTTTTTCGTTGTTGTAGACAATAATTCCTCTTGGTTGTAAATTTGAAATAATTTGTTGAGAATTATACAATTTAATCTACTAGTCTTTTTTTAGAAAATTAAACAAATCTTCAGAAAACTAATTTTTTGAAGATTTGATTACTCTTTAACTGAAAATTTAACTACTTCGTTCAAAATTCTATATTTTTTTAGTTAAATATTAATTGTTTCACTAAAAACTTAATGATAATCTTTCCAGTAAAAATTTTATTTGTTTTTGTTAAACATTCGATTATTTTATTGAGATTTTTGCTTCTGGGTTGAAAATTCATTCATTTGGTTGGAACTTGAACTAATTTGTTGAAAATTTACCAATTTTGTTTGAAAGTAATTGTCTAGTGTATAGGCTGAGAAATCCACTAAAATTTTATTTGATTAAGAGCAATCCTACACTAAGAAAAATGGTTAGATGGGCCAACTATTCAGTTTGTAATATACGGTACTTCTATTTAATTAGCTGAGACGACCATTTACTTAGTTGAGGGTACTAACTCAATAGTCATTGCAACTAATGAAATTGTTGTATCAACTAATAAAATAGCTGCCACAACTAATAAAATGACCGTAACAACTAATGGAATAGCAGTACCATATCATACTAGTTACATAGTTAGCTCAACTAAATAGCTTTTTCACTGTAATCTATTTGAAGTAATCTTGAATAATCCAGATGTATTCTGTATAGAGCGGTAATCCGGGGTAATCCAATGCACTCTGGGGTAATCCACCTCCGCTGGACCGAATTTTTTATGAGTTGTTTCTCCCTCGGATCGCAATTAGGGAACTAAACGTTCATGAAAAATTCGCATTCTCCCACAAAGGAATAAACATTTTACCTTTCACTTGCCGAAAATGTTTCCAGTCCTTAATGAACCGGAAAAATGGCACTTGGTGGCCCCAAAAGGCCCAAAGTAAGTCTTGTTCGCAATGAAGGCGAATAGAAATCGACCATTTCTTAAGGCAAGAATGAGGAAACAGTCGATCGGAGAATTAATTGGCGGTTCCAATTAACGACTTTGCACTCCTGTAAAAAAAATGGGTGTCAATTTTTAGAAGGCTCTTCCCTGAAGACGAAATCGTTTCTTCAGAAAACAAGAAACCTTCTCAAAACTACCTTATTACATTCTTTTTCTTATTTTACTTGAGAATAAAATGTAATTAATGACGTTAATATTAAACCGACACTTCAAATAATAATTAAAATTAAATAAAATGAATTATAATCTACGGAAATTTTCAAAAATTTTAGAAGAAAATATCCTTCCAATCTTCCAGCTTTCTAGGAATTTTAACAGGCTTCAGAAAAATAAAAAAACAATGTCTAGGTAGTCAAGGTAGTCTAGTTAAATATTTTTTTTATTTTATTAAACTAATTTTAAGAAAATAATGAAAAATATTTATAATGATTTACAAAATTTTCAAAAATTAATTTTGAAGATTTTATGCAAATTTCTTTAATTTGGCATAATTAAAAAAAATTAATTTGAAAGAACGTAAAAGAGCATGTAGATGTTTCAAGATTTTGAAATAAACTTTTAAGGCATTTTAAGGATTTTTAAATATTTAAAATTGAAATAATGTAACTTTTAATTTGAACAGGGAATTATCAGATTTTTTTACAAATTTATAGTTGGAACTGGAATTTATCCAGTATAATAATAATATTGATTTGGAAACGGGACAATTCTGAATTGGAACAGGAAATTTTTCCGGAGAATTCTGAATCTGATTTTAAGCAGGATATTTTCAAAAAAAAAATAATATTATGAATTGTACGAGGGGATTTTAAAGATAAATTATAATTCCTATTTAACTTAGAGAATTTTCTAAAAGTATTAAAAATACGGATTTGAACAAGGTATTTTCAATTTTTAACCAAATTTGAGTTGGAACTGGAATATATTCAGGAAAATAACAATTCTGAATGGAAAATTGAATTTTTTAAACAGAATTAGTATTCTATCTTGAAACGAGATATTTAAAAAAATTTAATTATGAATTGGAACAGGGAATTCTAGAAAATATTCTCATTCTTACAATTATTTGAAATGGAGAATTTTTGAAAAGAATTAAAATTCGATATTTGAACAGGAAATTTTCCAATTTTAACCAATTCTGACTTGAAATTGGCATTTATCCAAATCAATTATAATTTGTCTTGGAAAAGGAAATTTTTTTAATTAAATAAATTCCGAGCTGGAACAAGGAATTTTTTTGAAGAAAGAATATTCTTAGAAAAAAATTCGAGTAAGTTGAAGAGATATTTAGAAGGTTTGAAAAAATTCAAAATTAATTTAAAATCATAAATTATTTCGAACAATTAAAAAAAAGTATCTACGTCTACGAAAATTGAAAATGATTTTTTATTTTGGTAAACCAATTTTAAGAGAATTAAAAAGAATTTAAAAAAATTATTTTGAAAAAAATGTAAAGAAGCATGTAGATGTTTCAAGATTTAAAAACAGAATTTCGAAGCATTTTAAGGATTTTCAAACTATTTATAATAAAAATAATTTAACTTTTAATTTGAACAGGGAATCATCAATTTGTTTCAAATTTATAGTTGGAACTGGAATTTATCCTGAATAATAATAATTCTGACTTGGAACCGGGAATTTTGAAATTTTAATCAATTCCGAGCTAGTACTGGCAATTTTTGAAAAGGAACAAAATTTGGAATTGGAACAAGAAATTTTTCCAAAGAATTCTATTTTGACTTGAAGCAGGAAATTTTCAAATTTTTAACAATTCTGAGTTGAAACTGGTATTTATCCAAAAGAATAATAATTTGTCTTGTAGCAGGGAATTTTAAAATTTAAATAAATGCCGATCTATGACAGGGATTTTTTTTAAAGAATGGATTCTAATTTGAAACGGGATATTTTTGAAAAAAATTTAAATTATGCACTGTAACAGGGAATTTTACAGAAAAATTGTAATTCTTAGTTAAAACGGAGAATTTTCTAACAGTATTAGAATTCTGGATTTAAACAAGGAATTTTTCATTTTTAACCAATTTTAAGTTGGAACTGGAATTTATCCAGATTAAAAATTCTCAACAGAAAAATGAATTTTTTAAACAAAATTATTAATTTGTCTTGAAACGAGGTATTTTCTCTAAAATTTTTATTCGTGATATTAACATTAAACCTATAATTCAAATAATTAATAAAAAAAATAATAAATAAAAAACAGTAAATTGGAGAATTAATTGTTGGTTCAATTGAACGATTTTGCACTCCTGTTAAAAGATGGTGTCAATTTTCAGAGGGTACTTCCCCGAAGAGGAAATCGTTTTCTCAAAAAATAAGATATCTTCTCAATTACTATCTTATTATTTCCTTCTTCGTTTACTTAAAAATAAATTCACTCAAATAAATTTTAATCAATTATAATAATATTAAACTTGTAATTTAAATAGTAAATACAAATAAATTAAATAAATAATAATATATAAATAATAAAAAATAAAATTTTAAAAATAGAAATCGACCATTATTTACTGCAAGAATGAGGAAACAGTCGATCGGAGACTAATTGGCGGTTCCATTTAACGACTTTGCACTCTGTAAAAAGATGAGTGACAATTTGTAAAAGATTCTTCCCCGAAGGCGAAATCGTTTCCTCATAAAAATAGATACCTTCTCAAAGCTGCAGTATGATCATCCTCTTCTTTTTCTTGAAAATAAATTTACTCAAATAAATGTTAAATTATTATAAATTTCTACATAAAAAATTCATCTAAAACAAATTATCAACAAAAAAGTTTAATTTTTAAGCCAAAAAGGAGAATGAAAAAAGGTATAATTTTCAAAAAACAAAAAGTTATTTTCAAACAAATGGTTAAATTTTCAACCATAATAGTTGAATTTTCAACCTAAAAAAAAATTCAATGTAATAATTGAATTTCAAAACCGAAAACCACCGAGTGATTGAAAAATATATGAATGTAAAAAATAAATAAATTTTCAGTAAAAAAATATTTTTAACAAATAGTTGAAGTTTTACAAAAAAAAAATGATTTTTGTCAAAATTTTATCGTACAATTTTCGGATTAAAAAATTACTTTTCTACAAGAAAAAATTCCAAACACTTGAATTTAACCAAATATGATGAATTTTTAACAAAGTTCATGAATTTTCTACCAGAAGGTTGAATTTTTAATTTATAAAGAATAAGTTTTTACCCAAAAATAAAATATTTAAATTTACAAATCTAAAAATTAATTTTCAATCAAAAAAGAAAGAATTTTTAAACAAAAAATAGTTTAAATAGTAGTTCAACTCTTAACCGAATAGTAGAAAGATATAATATCTAATATTTAAAAAACAAATTAATTAAAAATAGTCGAATTCAAACAAAAAAATCAATTTTTTACAAACCAGTTGAATTTTCAAACCAAAAATATGTTTATTCACAAAAAAAAGATATTTTACAAGGAACAAAAACGAGATTTTTTTTATAAAACAGTTAATTTTTTAAGAAGAAAGTTTATGTTTTTTCGTTGAGATTGCTACTATTTTCGGTTGTAATTTGAAAATTTAACAATCGGATTAAAAATTCAACCTATTAATTGCATTTAACTGTTTTTCATTTAAAATATTTTGTTGTTAAAATATAATTTATTAAATTTCTCAACAACTCTGTTGAAAGCTGAACTACATTGTTAAAAATTAAATTTTTTGATTCATTTTTAATCCTTTTTTCATTGCAAATTTGACCATCTTTGTTGAAAGTTCCTCTTTATAGGTTTAAATTCAACTATTTTGTTGAAAATTAGCTTTCATGATACAAATGTATAATTAATATAATAAAAATGTAATTTTTTTAAAACTATTTGGGGGAGAATTTAACGGGTTTTAGTTGAAGTTGAATTACTTTTTAAATGGACGATTTAGATAAAAATTTAACTATTTCCTCAAAATTCATTTCATAATTCAAAATTTATCTTTTTGGGTCTCAAAGTCAACGAGTTTCTAGGAAACTCGAATTTTTAGCTTGAAAACTCTATTCTTTTTTTAAAAATTCATCATTTTAGGTGGAAAGTCTTTGTTTAAAAAATCAACTATCTTTTTAAAAATGTATTTTCTCGGCTTTTAAATTAAACTACTTAGTTAAAAATTTCAATTTGGCTGAGAAATGGTCTCTTTCGTTTACAAAATTAACTATTTGGTTGAAAATAAATTTTCGTTGTAGAAAATTCAACAATTTGATTAAAAATTTATCTTCTTTTGTTGGAAACTAAATTTTCTTTGAAAATTTATCTTTTCGGGTGCAAAAGTTTTTTTTTGTGAAAAAAAATTTTTAACTTGGAATCTAATAAATTTAAAACGTTTAAATGAAATTCAATATAGTACCTCAAATATTAATTTCATTGTAAAAAATTAATTCTTAATTAATTAATTGTTATATACGCCCACATTATTATTAAGATGTCAAACAGCCCAGAAGTACGACTTAATTACTGTGTTTTTTAATTTCCCTGGAGAAGCACGAATTGATGCAATATTTAAACTGAAGCTGGAGAAAAATATACGTATAGATTTTTGTACACATGTATCAATTATTTCGTCTCTCAGCAGCGAAACATTTAATGATCGATTACTCAGGTAAATTAGAGTCCGCTCGTTTCGGTGGAACATTTCGAAAGTGCAGTTTATAATTACCGCGGACCGCGAAAGGTACGAAAACCCTTTCCCCGCCCCCTTTTAAATTACTCTCCTTCTTTTGTTCTCTTTCACAAATTCCACTGGCGAAATTGCCCGTGCGCGTCGCGACGCAAACTCACGACCCGTGTAAACACCAAATATAAAGTGAGTGGAGCGGAAAAATAGGTCATGAATTAGAAAATTACAATATAAGCAGGAAGAGAGGCAGTGAAAAGGAAAGAGGAAAAAAGAGAGAAAGAGATGAATAGGAAATGATTTTTTCCCACTGCCATGCCTGAATATTTCATGAGTTTTACTAAAGCAGATTGATCAGTGACTCTCAAATTGAAAATTTTTATTTCCGGCATCAGAACAAAGAATCAAGAAAAGAATAATGAAAATTAGTCAAAGTAGGCGTCATGAACGTTCTTTTCCTCCCCTAATCTCGTACTTTTGCTCCTTACCTATTTTCTCCACCCGACTATAATTCTCCCTTTCTCTACTTCTCCTTTTTCTACTTCTTCTCCATCTACTTCTCTTTACACTACTTCTTTTTTCTCTACTGCTCCTCTCTATTTATTCTTCCTCTACTTTTTCTTCTTCAACCTCTCCTTCCTCTGCTTGTGATTCTTCTACTTTTCTCTTCTCTACCTTTTCGCTCTCCACTGCTCCCTTCTCTACTTCTCCTTAATCTACTTCCTTCTCTGCTACTTCCCCTCCCCTGAATTCCGTTACTTCTCCATTTACTCAATCATTCCTCTACTACTCATTGCTCAACTTCTTCCTTTCCTTATGCTTGCTCTACTTTCACTTTCTCTACAACTTCTTTCTTTATTCCTCCTCCCTATACTTATTATTCTACTAATGCGCCTCCCCTCACTCCTCTTAATTCCCTATTTACTCCTCCATCTTTCCTCCTTTTCTCATTCCTCAACCTCTCCTTCCTCTACTTCTTCTTCCTTAACATCTTCTTCCTCTGCTGCTTATTCTTCTATTTTCCCCTTCTTTAATTTTTCTCTCTCTGCTGCTCCTTCTTCTACTGCTCCTTTCGCTACTTCTTCCTAATCTCCTTCTTTCTCTGCTACTTTATGTCCCCTCATTTCCCTTACTTCCATATTTACTTCACTATTCTTCCCCTACTTCTTCTTCCTTAATCTCACCTTCCTCTACTTCTTCTTCCTCAATCTTTCCTTCTTCTGCGTCTCATTTTTCTACTTTTCCCTTTTCTACCATTTCTCTCTCTATTCCTTCTTCCTCTACTGCTTCTCTCTCTAATTCTTTCTCTGCTACTTTCCCTCCCCTCATTTCCCTTACTTCCCCATTTACTCTGCCTTGCCTCTACTACTCATTCCTCAACTTCTTTATCTACTTCTTGTTCTACTGCTGCCTCTCCTATCTCTTCTCTTAATTCCCCATTTACTTCTCCATACTTCCTCTTCTTCTACTTTCTCAACCTCTCTCCCTCTACTTCTTTTTTCTCGGCCTCTTCTTCATCTACTTCTTCTCTATCAACATCTTCTTTCTCTGCTTTTGATTCTTCTGCTTTTCCCTTCTCTAATTTTCCTCTCTCTGGTGCTCCTTCCTCAACTTCTCATTTCTCCACTTCTTTCTCTGCTACTACCCATCCCCTCACTTCCTTTACTTTTTCATTTACTTCCCCTTTCCTTATCTACTCATTCCTCAAATTCTTTCTTCACTCCTCCTTACTCTACTTTTACTTTTATTACTTCTCCTTTCTCTGTTTCTCCTTCCTCTACTTCTTCCCCTCCATTGTACTATTAAATCTTTTCGTTCGGCAATTTGGTAATTTGGAAATTTTAAATTCTAGATTTTTGATAATTTCGGTTTTAATATTTTGAGAATTGAAAATTGCACGAATTATCTATTCCTGTAGTTTCATTTTCTTTGGAGAATTTAAAAATTTGTCATACCGAAAGTTCATAATATTACTGACATAAATTTAAACAAAATTTTGTAATAGTTTATGTTAAACAATTTGATTTAAGAAAATTTGTAATTGTCAGAAATTTTCAAATTTTAGGAATTTTCTATCTCGAATATTTTCTTTTTTGGAAATATTTCAGTGCAGATAATTTTCTTTTTCGTGATTTATCAATTGTCCCCATTTCTGTAATGAACGGTTTCAAAAAATAAGATCAACATTCTTAGAAATTTCTATTTAATTATAGTAACGAGATTCGAGTTCAGTAAATATTTCACGTCTTGCAATAAAACGCACCACCTTAACGATTTAACTTCAATTTAATAATTTCACTCGCTTCTCTGAAAAATAGTAATTTTCTTGTCTGGACTAGTTTGAGAACCAGTAGAACAGATAAGGAAATAAAATCACTTCTGAGAGAAAGGAAGGGATTTACCGATGTTCGACCGAGAGAGTGAAAAAGGTAAAAAGAAATTCAGATGCTGGAATCTTGAAAAGAACCGTTTCGAAAGAAAATTCATGAAAATCAATGCATGATTTGCAATACGATCGCCCCGGATTATCTATGCACATAGACTATCGCGTAATAATAACCTACTTACGAAAAAATTCATCCTCAAAAACGAGAACTAGTTTAATTTTTTCTATTACATCGTTTAAATTAAATTTAAATTAATCAGCAATTTGGACATTTAAATATACATTAATTTAAATAATTAACTCAGTTTAATTTAATTTATTTCCACTTAATGTAATTCGAATATTAAATTAAAAATTAAATTGTATTCGTATCTTCGTCATTAAATTAGAAAATTAAAAAAACCATTTTAATTTCTATTAAAATCGAGGGGAAATAACTCGTAATGCGCTAGCCCGTTCGTTTATCTAAAATATTAATCCGCCGCAATCCACTTTACTCCTTAGTAATCCACATGTAATCTAATATAATCTAATATAATCCAATATAATCCACTTTTTGATCCACCGTTATCCAAGTAATCCGATAGCATCCAGAGTAATCTATTTTTAGTTACAAGTAATCCACCTTAATCCGCCGTAAAATTCTTGTACTCTGAAGTAATACATTTGTAATTCAGTGTAATCCACGTAAACACTTAGGTTATACCAGTAAATGGTAGATAATACACATGTCATCTAATATAATCCAATATAATCCACTTGTAATCTATCGTAAAGCAAGTAGTGCGATATCATCCTGCGTAATCCACTTTGAGTTCCCGGTAATGCACCTGTAGTCGAACTAATGTCCTTGTTCTGCGAAGTAATCCATTTTTAATTCGTTGTAATCCACATGAAATCCTCGATAATACCGGTAAATTGTAGGTAATCCACATATAATCCAGAACAATCCTCGGTAATCTAAGGTAGTCAACTAGTAACCCCACCAAACCAACTGGTAAAGTGGATTAATCCATTCAGGTTAATCTACTTAAAATTCCGGGTAATCCACTTGTTATCACAGATAATCCACTTGTCAAGCGATTACTTTGAAATAATCTAGATAATCTTGAGTGATACACTTGTAATTCCAGTTAATCCTCTAATAATCCTAGGTAATCCACTTGACGATTTCCACTTTTAATCTCATTAAGTCCACATGTCATCCTAAGTAATCCACTTGTTATCTGGTCAGTCGTAATTAATCCAGATAATTTGGGGTAATAATCAGAGAAATCTACTTGTACCCTTAGTCAATCCACTTTCATTCTTAGCTTATCCTTTTTAATTTTCAAGGAATCTACTTTAAATCCAGTTACTCTAGAATAATCGAGATAATCCTTTCGTAATCCACATAATCTCCATTTTATTCCATTTGTAACATCAAAGCATCCATTTTTAAACCTATTTAATCGTTTGCAATCCTAGTTAATCCACTTTTATTTTTTTACTATGGAGTAATCCATATAATCCATAGCAATTCATTTTTATTTCAGTCCAATCACCTTCTAATTGTTGTAATCCACTTGATATCCCAGACAACTCACTTGTAATTTCAATTAATCCAATATTAATCCCTGTTTATTTACTTGTAATTCTATTTAATCCACTTAAAATCCTAGTTGTTTCACTTATAGTCTCAGTTAAGCTACATGTCATCCTAGCTAATCCACGATAATCCTGCTAATATAGAGCAATACACTTTTAATCCTAGTTAATCATTTTGTAATCCCAGACAATCCTCTTTACATCCAAAATAATTCACTGAAAATCTTATTTAATTAACTAGCAATTTCAGTTAATCCACATGTACTCTGGTAATTGGATGTAATCCACTTTTTACCAGAAATAATTCACTTTTAAGGCTGAGTAATCCTCTTTTAGTCCCAGCTAATCTACTTTTAATCCTATTTACTTCACTTATCGTCTCAGGGAATCTTCATGCAGTCCTAGATAATCCAAGATAATCCTGATAATTCAGAGCAATCCACTTGTAATCCGCATAAATATATTTGCAATCCCAATTAATCTATTCGTAATCCTAGTTAATCCACTTCTTATTCAAGTTAATCCACTAAAAATCCTATTAATTCATTAGCAACTCCATTTAATCCACTCATAATCCAAGCGAATCCTCTTGTAAACAGGAAACGGGATGTAATCCACTTTTTACCCAAAGTAATCTACTTGCAATGCGGCGTAATGCACTTGCAACCCCAGTCAATATGCTTGCATTCTAAAAATTTAGGAAAATTTCGCCTGTAATAAAAGTGAGTTCGTTTGTAATACCAGTTTCTACACTGTTCATCCAATTTAATCCAGTAAAAATGCTAGAAAATCGACTAACAACTCCATTTAATTCACTTGTAAACCCAGCTGATCCACTTGTACTCCGGAAATTGGATGTTATCCACTTTTTACTTAAAGTAATCCACTTGTCATGCTTATTAATCCACTTTTAATTCCAGTTAATCTACTTGTAATCCTAGTTGTTCCACTCATAGTCTCAATTAATCCACATGTCGTCCTAAGCAGTGCAGGCTCATCCAGATAATTTCGAGCTATCCACTTTTAATCTCAATTAATCCACTGCTCATTGAAGCCAATCCACTGAAAATCCAAGTTAATTGAATAGCAATTCCAGTTCATACACTCGCAATCCCAGTTAATCCACTTTTACTCAGGTAATTGGATGGAAAATACTTTTGACCCGAAGTAATCTAGCAACTCGGAGTAAGTCACGACTAGAATCTCCATTTAATCCACTTGTCATCCTAGATAATCCACTTATACTCCTGTAACTGTATGTAATCCACTTTTTAAACGAAGTTATCCACTTGTGATGTGGACTAATCATCTTGTAACCCCAGTTAATTCACTTGTGTTCCAATTTAATCAATTGTCATTCCCATTTAATGCATATGTAACCTCAGTTTATCTACTTCTGATCCTAGTTGTTAAACTAATAGTCTCAGTTAATCTACATGTCATCCTAGATAATTTAGGACAATCCTAGAAATTAATAGAAATTTACTTGTAATCCCAATGAATCCATTTTTAATCCGAGTGAGTCTGTTTTTAATACCAGTTAATTCACTGCTTATCCAGTTAATCCACTGCTTATCCAGTTAATCCACTGCTCATCCAAGGTACTCCACTTGAAATCCTAGTTATCAGCTAGCAACTTCACTTAATCCAATTTTAATCCCAGTTAATCGGACAATTATCCCAATTAATCAACTTTTAATCCCAGTAAATCCACATGTATTTTCAGTTAAATCACTTCTGATCCTAGTTTTTAGTCTAATAGTCCCAGTTGATCTACATGTCATCCTATGTAATCTAGTATAATACTAAAAATTAAGAGAAATACACTTGTAATCCCAGTGAATCCATTATTAATCCCAGTGAATCAATTTTTAATCCCAATTATTCTACTGCTCATCCTAGTTAATCTAGTGCTCATCCAAAGTACTCCACTAGAAATCCTAGTTATCAGCTAGCAACTTCACTTAATCCAATTTTAATCCCAGTTAATCCGACATTAATCCCAATTAATCCACTTTTAATTTCAGTGAATCCACATGTATTTTCAGTTAATTCACTTTTGATCTTAATAGTTAACTTAATAGTCCCAGTTGATCTAAATGCCATCCTAGTTAATCCAGTATAATCCTAAAAATTAAGAGAAATTAAATTGTAATGCGAGTGAATCTATTAGTTATCCCAGTGAATCCATTTTTAATCCCAATTATTCTACTGCTGATCCAAGGTACTTCGCTGCAAATCCTAGTTAACAGCTAGCAACTTCACTTAATCCAATTTTAATCCCAGTTAATCCTACATTAATCCAAATTAATGCGAAATTAATCCCAATTCATCCAACATTAATCCCAATTAATCCGACAGCAATCTCAAATAATCCACTTTTAATCCCAATGAATCCACAGGTATTTTCAGTTAATTCACTTCTGATCCTAGTAGTTAAACTAATAGTCCCAGTTGATCTAAATACCATCCTAGGTAATCCAGTATAATCCTAAAAATTAAGAGAAATTCACTTGTAATTCCAGTAAATCCATTAGTAATCCCAGTGAGTCCATTTTTAATCCCAATTATTCTACAGCTCATCCAAGGTACTCCACTGGAAATCCTAGTTATCAGCTAGCAACTTCAGTTAATCCAATTTTAATCCCAGTTAATCCGAAATTAATCCCAATTGATCCACTTTTACTCCCAGTGAATCTACATGTATTTTCTGTTAATCCACTTCTGATCCTAGTTGTTAAACTAATAGTCCTGGTTGATCTAAATGTCATCCTATGTAATCCAGTATAATCCTAAAAATGAGGAGAAATTCACTTTTAATCCCAGTGAATCCATTAGTTATCCCAGTGAATCCATTTTTATCTCAATTATTCTACTGCTCGTCCAAGGTACTTCGCTGTAAATCCTAATAAACAGCTAGCAACTTCACTTAATCCAATTTTAATCCCAGTTAATCCGAGATTCATCCCAATTAATCCAACATTAATCCCAATTAATCCGACATTAATCTCAAATAATCCAATTTTAATCCCAGTTAATCTAAATTTGATCCCATTTAATCCACTTTTAATTACAGTTAATCCAATTTTAATGTGGTTGATTAAAGGTTCTTCTGATTTCTCCGATGTAAATCCACGTGCTCTGTCGCGCATTTTTAGGAGTGGTTTCCCTCTCGATAAAAGTTGAAAGAATTGGATCATTGGAAAGGCAAGTTGGTCAATTAAGATCTATTAATTTACTGCGAGACGTGGATCGTCGAGGAGACATTTCAAAGTTAATGAAAGTCAACATGAGAATCTTATAACTGTATCATTAGTTGAACAAGATTCCGCGAAGATCGGGAAAGCGAAGTAGAGGAATTGATCCCTTCTGGCTGGCGCTTAGGGGCCATTAGCGCCGATTTTTCTTCTTATGGACGTGGATATTGCAATCTCGGATATCCGCCGGCCCGAAGCGAACTTCTGCGAAACAGCTAACTCGAGAAAATTCCTTTTCTCCATTTCTAATGGCAGGACGCTGGTGTCTCACTCTCTGTTTCTAACGAACATCACCTGCAGACGAAACCCGTTACGCCAATCGTCATGGGAAACTAAACCATTGTCGCTAAAACCGTCGCGAATCCTTTTCAACACCTAATCACACTTCAATCGGTTCTTTTAATCCATCTGATTTCTTGTGTTCTCAAATTGCAAAATTTAATATATTTTTGAAGCATTGAAAAAAATGAGGATTTGTTGAAGTTTCCGAGTTTCGACAAATTTTAGCTTCGAAGCAATTAAGTTTTCTTCTATTTAATTTGGTTTCAATTGGTTTCCGAAAATAAAATTACTGACTGTTTAAAATATACGACACTTAAAATTCCAGTACAAGCAAATTACCGATTTATCAAATTTGTTAATCTGATTTTTTTTTAAATCTAAATAATGAATAAAACACTATCCTTTGATAAAGATATTTTTCAATTCACTTAATACTGTTTTTTTTTATTAATTGTCATTTATTATCATTTTAAATTTTCAGATTCGGGAATTTTCTTATTCGGAAATTTTATGGAATGACTATAAATTCAAAAAAAAAGCATTGAGGGTACGGTAATATTCTTGAATAAGTAAATATTCGAAACAGAAGATTGCCGAACATTTGAAATTTCAAAATGGAAAATCTTTAAAATTCCAGAATATAAATGATTAATTTCGGCGACTGACCAATTTTCGAAAAATAAAATTGCCGAAATGTAAAAATCTCCAAATAATAAAATACCTGAAATTATAAAATTCCCGAAATATAGCAATTTCAAATTGGAACATTCCCGGAATGATAAAATTGTCAAAATATAAAAATACCGAAATAAAAAATTTCCGAATAATAAAATTCCCAAACAAGTTTATAATATTACCGAATTGGAAAATTCTTAAATAATAAATTCTCTGACAGAAAATTTCCTTATTATAAAATATCCGAACTAAAAAATTCAAGAACTATAAAAACGAAAAGACATTTAAAAAATATATTATTTAATGATTTAAAATGCATTGATCAAATATTCTTATCACAGATATCTTTTTTCTTAGTATTCAAAGTTTTTAATAAATTCTTCTTTGAATTTCAAATAACAATAAGCGTACGAAAATTGTCTCAAAAAAGTAAATTCGAAAACACCTGCGACGCGCAGGAAAAACAAAAGAATTTCTTCCTTAAATTTTCTCCGAACCTAATAACAAAAAACTTTTCAGGATTCATTTTAACACTGAGTTTTCTCAAAATTCGTTCTTTATATTTTTTTAAATTAAGAATTCGATTTTTGAGACAGTTTTTTGTGATTTTTTTTATACTGCGCACATTCTCAAACGAAGTTTTGTATCCAATAATATATTTTTTTTATTTATTGTAATTTTAAATTCAACCAATCATTATTTTAAACTTGAAACCATAAAATATTTTTGCAATGAAAATATTTTATTATTTTATTTTTAATTAATATATCAGATCAATTTTTAACAAAATTGTATTCTATTAATATTATAAACTGTTCAAGAATTTTATTATTTACGCATTTTCCGACTGGCTAATTTTATAGAGCCAGAGATTTTATTTTTCGGGACTATTCAGTTGTCTCGGGATTTTCAAATGTTTTAATCTCATGAAATTTCGAAAATTGTATTATTTGGAAATTATTCATTTTTTAATATTCTAAATTGTCGGCAATTCTATATTTAATGAAATTTCTTATTTGTAATAAAAATTTGTAATAAAAATATTTGATAAAAATATTTGATAAAAATATTTGATTATTTTATTTTTAATTAGTATATCATTTCTATTTTTAACCAAATTTTATTATTTTTTTTTAAATATTTTACTTTGGACATATTATAATTCGGCCATTTTCAGTTGGGAATATTATTATTAGGAAGTCTAATTCAGTAATATTATAAACTGTTCAAGAATTTTATTATTCTGAAAATTTCCGATTAGGCAATTTTATAGTGTCAAAAATTTTATTTTTCGGTATTTTTCAGTACCAGGAATTTTCAAATTTTATAATGTTTCGAAAATTTTATTAATTGGGAATTTTACAATATTATTCTTTATAAAAACGCAAATATTCTAATTTTTGAAAATATTAAATCGCGGAAATTCCAACTCTGGGAAACAGTAAATTTTCGAACTTTCCAATTTCCCCAAAAAATATATCCCAAATCTTATTTTTTATGGGGGGTGAGGGATTAAAAAATTCGACAACTTACGAACTTAAAATTCTCTGAAATTTTCATTATTTCGGGAAAATTTTTATGTCGAATATTTCTTTTTCAAAAATGTTCTTTT
Organism: Belonocnema kinseyi; assembly: GCF_010883055.1. NCBI lineage: Eukaryota > Metazoa > Arthropoda > Insecta > Hymenoptera > Cynipidae > Belonocnema > Belonocnema kinseyi. The sequence goes on along the minus strand of NC_046665.1, from coordinate 107,666,007 downwards.
TCAGGATATTTCCGTCGTCCAGCTCACATCGATCTCTGCTTCTTCCATAAATATGACTTTTTTTCTAATATCGAAGGCAAACACGTTTGAAAAATATAATTTTTTACTGAATAATCGCTCAATTTTGCTCATCAGGTTATATAATCAGATCACTTTGAATAGGAAGCTCGTAATTAATTCTGCATTTAATAATTATGAGAGAGATGTAACATGTAAAATGTAAATGTGCATAATAGTAACTCGTTTTTTTTTTCAATTGATAATTTTGCTTTTGAAGATTAATTCTCGATGCGACCATATTAATTAAATTTTTTATCGACATTTTTTCGTCCTTTATTCAACGTAAATGGCTATGATATAATAAAATCGAGGAACTGTCTTCCCTACGCAAATTCATGAAAAAGCAGAGTCAGCAGAATGCGATTTAAATACAAAGATCGAGGCTAAGCGAGATATGAGCCCGGAGCAATATCCCGTAAACTTTTGAATACGGATGAGCACTGGGAAATTTACAAATGGAACGCATGAATACCTTCAACTCATTCATTTGTCAAATATTTATTTAGTACCAACTATAATTTTTATTCATAAAAAATAAGTCATTAACTAAATTACTTTAATTAAATTACTTTTTAAAAATATGTGTCAGCCGGGATTTGAACCGAGAACGTCACTACAGGAGTAGAGCGTTGACCAATAATTACGCCGCCGAGATTGCGGCACATAATATTATTTATTATAATAAGAAAAACATTTTTGTTTGATTAAAGAAACTATTTCTTTCAGAGATGTGTTTTTTAGTCTGAAAAAAATAACTTTAAACTGAAGAAAATCATTTAAAATTAAAGAAGAATTTTTATTTAACAAAAACTATTTTTTTTTAATTAGATTCAGTTTTCTTGCAATATCATTATTTTCTATTAGTGACCCGTTTTTAACAAAATCTACCTTTTTAACTTCTTTCTTATGCCTTAAAATACTTTTTTCTTAAAAGATGTTGGAAAATTGTGCAAACACAACATTTTTAACACTTTCTTCTGAATATTAAACTGTCAAAAATTGACGGAAATTTAACAAAATTGAATTTTGTACTAATTTTTTTTTAGTTTAATTTTCATCTGGCTAAAATTCTACTTTTAAATTTTTTTTAAATTCAACAATTGAATTTTCAATAGTTGGAAATTAATGAAACCGAACAGTTTGACTTCATTAACCACTGAATTTGCAACTGTCGAAAATACAATTCTTGCACCCTTCAGAACTTTTCAAATTAAATTTTCAATAATCTATAATTGAGGAAAATTAAACCTTCTGTTGAATTTTTAACGGTCTAAAATTTAACTGTTAAAAATTCAAGAACCTCAAAAATTTAATTTTTAATATTTTAAAATTGAAGTAAATGGACTGTTGAAAATTAAAGAAAATATCATTTTTAACGAATAAAAAGTAAATTTTCTTCAATTTTTAATCACTGAATTTTTACTGTCGAAAACTTAATTGTTAAAAATTTTCAATAACTGAAAATTGAATTTTTAACAGTTAGAAATGGAAAAAATTGAATTTTTAAAAGTTCAAAGTTTGAAGTAAATTGAATTTTTAATTTTTTTATATTAAAGAAAAGGCTAATTTCAATCTTTAACAGTTGTAATTTAAAATTTGATAATCTCAATTATTAAAAATTTAAGAAATTTGAATTTTCAATATTTAAAAATTGAAGAAAATTGAATTTTCAGTAGTTGCATTTTAAACTCTCTAAAATCCTGTTAAAATTTTGATAAATTCAAAATTTTAATTTTTAATATTCAGAAATGGGACAATGTGTATAAATCTGAAAATTGAATTTTTAGAATTAAACATTGAAAAAAATGTAAATTTTCATTTGTTAAAAATTGTGAGAGTTTGAAAATTAAATTTTCAACAAATAAAAATTGAAGGAAATTAAAATTTCAAAAGTTCAACGCTCAATTTTTTCCAATATTGGGAAGTTGAATTTTCAACTATTCTAAAGTTAAGAAAAAAGATTGAATTTTCAGTACTTGAAAATTGAAGAAAATTAAATGTTTTACACATAAAAATTGAGGACGATTGAATTTTAAGTTGCTGAAAATATTCCACTTTTTTCACCTTTCAATAAATTATACAACAATTGAAGATATTTAAAAATCAAATTTTAAATCATTAAAAATTGAAAATAGTTGAATTTTTAACGGTAGTAAATTTAATTTTCTTGATGTTTTAACAGTCTGGCTTGAAAGTTCTACAGTTTGTTCAAATATTTCACTTTTTGGTTGAAAATTCAAACACTATAAAGCTTTTTAATTTTTTAATTTTTGTTTTAAATCGAAATTTCTTTGAATCAAAAAAACTTTTCTCAATCAAAAAACTTTTCTTTGGCTGAAAGCTTACAAGTATTTTTCTTTGCTTCGAAAAAATTTTCTTTTAATCTAAGAAATTTTCTTTGAATTCAAGAAACCTTTTATTTTACTCAAAACCAACGAATATTTTTCTTTGCTTTGGAGAAATTTTCTTTAAGTTAAAGAAAACGTTTTTTTGATTGACGCATAGCCAAAGAATATGTTTCTTTGATTTAAAGAAAGTTTCTTTGAATTCAAGAATCTTTTTGCTAGTCAGAACTAAGGATTTCAGAACAAAATAAATTTCTTTAAATCAAATAAAACTTTCTTTGCGAGAAAACGAATATGTTTCTTTGCTTCGAAAAAATTTTCTTTGAATCCAAGAAACCTTTTATTTTACTCAAAGCCAACAAATATTTTTCTTTGCTTTGGAGAAATTTTCTTTAAGTTGAAGAAAACGTTTCTTTGATTGACTCATAGCCAAAGAATATGTTTCTTTGCTTTAAAGAAAGTTTCTTTGGATTCAAGAACCTTTTTTCTAGTCAGAACTAAGGATTTCAGAACAAAATAAATTTCTTTAAATCAAATAAAACTTTCTTTGCGAGGAAGCGAATATGTTGCTTTGCTTCGAAAAAATTTTATTTGAATCCAAGAAACCTTTTATTTTACTCAAAGTCAACAAATATTTTTCTTTGCTTTGAAGAAATTTTCTTTTAGTTGAAGAAAAAGTTTCTTTAATTGACTCATAGCCATTCTTTGCTTCCAAGAAATTTTCTTTGAATCAAAGAAAGCTTTTCTTTGACTGACTGACAGCAAACTAATGCTTTTCTTTGCTTTAAAGAAATTTTCTTTGAATTAAAGAAATCTTGCCTTGGATTTCTTAACAGAAAACAAAGATTTTTCTTTGCTCTGACCAAATTTTCTTTGACTGAAATCCAGCGAATATTTTTTTGTCTTTGTTCAACTTTTTCTTAAATCAAATACACCTTTTATCAGACTAAGAGCCAATTATTATTTTTCATTAATTCAAATAATATATTATTGAATCGAAAAATCTTTTATCTAAATGTGTCAGCTGTGAGACAAATCGATTTATGCAGTGACTTCCGGTACTTTTACAGACGTCGTGACCCTAATAGGAATCCCCATGAGGAGTTGCGAGTCACATGTAACGTGTACAATCTACATCGGCGAGAAAACAATGGTCGCTTGTAAGTGACATTTCAGAGAAACAAATGTGTCATCCGTACTTCCTTCTTTTTCATTACTCTTCCTCTACTAAGTTCAGTCGTCACAATCAGGCTAAGCATTCTCCACCTCCTCAAAATATAATCAACGCAATCGATAAACAAATTTTGGGGGAATCAATTTTTTTAATAACACAGTAAAAACTAGTTTGTCTCCCACTTTTTTGTTTTTCGTCTTTCCTGGCTAGTCACGCATGAGTGAACATCGCACATCGTCCCCACGGCTCATATCGCCCATAAATCTAGAGTCTCGCCATTTTTTATCTAGCCCGGTTCCATGTATGGACTGTCACGCTTGAATGAACATCCACCATTGTCTTCAGCTCCTCACATTCATCTCCGGGGAGTGGCGTCAATTCTCGTAAACATTAAATCCAGAAACGACAAATCCAGGTTCGACTATAAATAAAGGAGGTGTTCACTCAGGCGTGACCGAGCAGAGAGAGAAGCGGGGGAGAAAAGGTTACAGCTTAAGGGTCTTCTTGTTCCTTAAATTTTCACATTTCTTCCCCTTTTCCACAAATAGCTGTTGGATAAAAATTAAGAAATTAACTAGGAAACAAATTTATCTCAAGATTACGACTATTTTTCTAATTTACACTTTCCCACTTTAAGCATTCATTTTACTGGTTGGAAATTTTACTGTTTTCTCGAAAATTCATTATTTTGTTAAAAATTTATTTTTTAAGTGAAAATACCTTTTTTAACTTAAAATTCAACTATTCCTTGTTTTCAAATTCATCATTTTTCGATAAAAACTTGTTTTTGTTTAAAACTAATATTTTCGGGTTAAAAATGTAACTGCTATGTAGAAATTTCAATTATTTTGTTAAAAATCATGTTTTTCTTTGTCAAAAACTCAAGTTGTTGGAAAATCAATCCTCTTAGTTAAATAATCATATTTTGGATTGAATTTTAAACTGTTTGTTTAAAAATTCATTTTCTTATCGTTCATAATTTCAGTTAGAAATTAAACAGTTTTGTAGAAAATTCTTTTTTTTGAATTAAAAATAATTTTTTTAAATTGTTTTTACAAGAATTTCACTATTTGGTAGAAAATGGACTATTTAGTAGAAAATTAACTGTTTTCTTAAAAATTATATCGATTGAAAATTAAATATTTTTTTTAAACTTTAATATTAATATTTGGTAAAAAATTTATATATTTTTTTTAATATTATTAAAAATTCAACTTTTTTATAAATAATTTATCTTCCAGCTTCGAAAGTCAAAAATTTTGTTGATAATTTAATTAATTTCTTTAACTTTCTTGCTATAATTCATTTTTCAAGCTTCACCTCTTGGGTTGGAAATTAAATTTTTGGGGGGAAAGTCCGTTTTTGCTGTTTCATTAAAATTCAATTTTTTATCTGAATATTTATTTCACTTTTTATTGAAAATCTTACCTTTATAAGTTGAAAATTCAACTACTTGATATATAATTATTGGATTTTGTTGAACATTCAACTATCTGACATTAGATTATTAAATTTTGCAAAATACTTTTTTAGTTGAAAAATCATTTACTTGTTTGATGATTCCACTATTTGGTTAAAAATTCTTTTTCTTTCTTTCATTAAACTGCTTGAAAATTTATCTTTTTGGTTAGTAAACCATTTTTTTTAACTGAAAGTGGGACTATTCCATTTTTCGTTAAAAACCAATTTTTTAGTTAAAAATTCATCTATTTGGCTAAGGATTCTACTATTTGTTTCCAAATTTGTTTTTTTTTTTTGTTCTTTCATGATATTGGTTGAAAATTCGTCTATTGAAACAAAATTCATTTTTTGTGGCAGAAAAGTAATTTTTCTTGTTTTGAAATTAAATTTTTGATTTGTAAATTTAAAAAATAAATAAATAAGGGACACAGATCAGCCCGTTATGACCTTATTGGGACATTACAATTCCGATCGTTTTGCTCGGACGAACAGAGGCACGAATCTTCAAAGATTTCCAAATTTCCATTTTTCTCTTTTCTCGGGAAATCTAACATTAACGAAGAAATCGGTAATCGGACCAAAGCGAATAATGCAATCCCGCAGTGCATTTCAACACTCGCCACTAACCTGAATTTTTGCAAGAGATTTTAAATATTTTATTTTTTTTATTTTCATAATTTGCTCAAATTTTATTCGCTTTTCATTTCTTTTATAATCTAATTCTTTAATTTTTCTGTATTAATAATTAACAGTTAAATAATTTTTGAAAAGTGTAATAAATATATTACATTAATATATTCATTGATAAAAAAATTTAATACAAATCTTCTATTTTTCTGTTAAATAATTCTTTTGTTCCATTCAAAATTTATGTAAAAAAATCGTCTTTTTGGCTTAAAAATTCAAAAATTTGGAGACTAGACTTGTTCAGTTGGAAACTAGAATTTTTTTCTTGGAAATTCAAGCATTACATAGAATATTTAACAATTTGTTTGAAAATTAGATTTTTTATTAAAAATTCAACAATTTCAGTGAAAATTCAACAACTTAATAACTATTTAATTTTGTTTTTGTTTTTGAAGAATTCAACAATTTTATCGAAACTTTGTCTTTTTGACTTGAAAATTTAAAACTTATGATCAAAATTCATTATTTGATTGAAAGTTAAATTTTTCATGAAAATGTTTCTTACTTGCTTGAAAATTTAGGAATTTAGTAGAAAATTCGCCCAACGGATTAAAAATAACCTTCTTTTCGTAAATTAAATATTTTTTTAAAGAAAATTCGCCGTTTTCTAATAAATGTAACTATTTGGTTGAAAATTGAACTTTTTTAAATTTAACAATTTAGTAGAAATCACTTATTTTTTACTTGAAAATTCAACACTTTTAAATATTCAACTATTTTGTTATAAATTTTATTTTTTCATTTTAATTTAACTATTTGTACACGATTAAAAACAACCTGATGTTAAAAAATTCAACATTTTTGTAGAAAATTCGTCTTTTTTTATTCAAAATTTAACTATTTGGTTGCATTTTTTTTAATTCAACAGTTATGTAGGGAATTTGTCTTTTCAGCTTGAAAAATCAACAATTTAAGTAAACATTCGCCAGTATTATAGAAAATTCATCTTTTTGGCTTAAAAATTCAGAAATTTAATAAAAATTCGCCTTTTTCATTTAAAATAACTTTTTTTTATTCGAAATTTATGTCGAAAATTTAACAATTTGAATTAAAATTCAACTATTCGGTTAATTTTTTTTTTTTAGTTTCACATTTTTCTCAAAAATGTTAATTATTTGCTTGAAAATTCGCTTAAATAATTAAAAATAACCTTCTGTTTAAAAATTCAACATTTTTGTAGAAAAATTCGTATTTTTTGCTTTAAAATTTAACTATTTGGTTGAATTTTTTTAATTCAACAGTTATGTAAAGAATTTGTCTTTTCAACTTAAAAAAATCAACAATTTCATTAAATATTCAACTGTTTGATTAAAAATTTTATTTTGTGTTTAAATTAATTTTTTTTTTAATTAAAAAATTTGCATTATGATGTACATTTTTTGCTTGAAAATTCGGCTACACGATTAAAAATAACCTTACGTTCAAAAATTCAACATTTTTTTAGAAAATTCTTATTTTTTGCTTTAAAATTCAACTGTTTGGTTGTAAAATGTTTTTTTCTAATTAACAGTTATGAAGAAAATTTGTCTTTTCAGCTTAAAAAATTAACAATTTAAATAAATATTCATCTGTTCGATTGCAAATAACTTCTGTGTTTAAAATTTAACATTTATGTCGAAAATTCGTCTTTTTGGTTTCAAAATTTAACGATTTGAATTAAAATTAAACTATTTCGTTACATTTTTTTTATTCAACATTTTTCTTTAAAATGTAAATTTTTTGCTTGAAAATTCGCCCACTCGATTAAAAACAACCTTACCTTCAAAAATTCAACATTTTTTTAGAAAATTCTTATTTTTTGCTTCAAAATTGAACTGGTTGGTTGTAAAATGTTTTTTTCTAATTAAAAGTTATGTAGAAAATTTGTCTTTTCAGCTTGAAAAATTAACAATTTAATTAAATATTCATCTGTTTGATGGCAAATAACTTCTGTGTTTAAAATTTAACATTTATGTCGAAAATTCGTCTTTTTGGCTTGAAAATTTAACAATTTTATTAAAAATGTTCATTTTTTGTTTGAAAATTCGCTTACACGATTAAGAATAACCTTATATTAAAAAATTTAACGTTTATGTCAAAAATTCGTGTTTTTGGCTTGAAAATTTAACAATTTTACTTAAAATTCAACTATTCGGTTGAAAATTAATTTTTTTTTAATTCAACATTTTTCTTAAAATGTTTATTTTTTACATGCGAATTCGCTTACACGATTAAAAATAATCTAATCTTAAAAAATTCAACATTCTGGTAGAAAATTCGTCATTTTTGCTTCAAAATTTATTTGCTGCATTAAAAAATGTGTTTTTTTTTTTTTTAATTACCCAGTTAAGTAGAGAATTCGTCATTTTGGCTTGAAAATTCCAAAATTCGTTAACAAATGATGTCCTATTTTTATTTTTAATATCAGAGAAGGCTAAATGATGCTTTGAATGGAAGCATTAATTCCTGATCGAGTTTCTCCTTATTCTCGTCTTGGGACACTTTTACCCTTTTCTTGTGCCTGGCATTGAAAAAAAAAATGACAGAAGATCTTGACGAGTATTACGTGAGCATGCAGATTGACATAAGCATATTACGGACAGAAATCGCAGCTTGCCAGCAACAGGGCAGGGCGATCCAGTTTTCGGTTTCTAGAAAGTTAAGATGAGTCGGGCGTGGTTGCATCTCTCGTCCTTGCTGGTATGATTTCTCTCTCGACATTCGCTTTTTCACTGCTTGTATAGAACATACAGTTACACATTATACGAGTAAACGCACATCCATATGTCAGGCTTGAAATGTGTGCGTGGGGCCGTTGCAGACGATCATTTTCGCTCCTCTTACCTCGATTGTCCGCCTTGTCCAAGTGTCCGACTTGCCCGGCTGTCCGCTCCCCACTGATCGTTACTCTTCAAAGAGGCTGCTGGGCTGGGTCGGTGCCGGTTGTCAGCCAGAAAAAAGATTTCAATCGCCTTTCAGCTGACCCAATCAGATTCTTACTCTTATTCTGTAGAGAAACCTTCGATTCAACTCGATAATCATCCAAGAAAGCTTGTTTGATTTTCATTCGAGTTTAAATTTTTATTTTTACGCGCCACTTGCAAGATCAATTCACTCTCGTGCTGCATCTCAATTTACAAGCATCTTGCACAATTCGTAAAATTATCTTCAAATAAAATAAATTGGCACGAAATTATTTAAGCTCTTCTATATTTGGTTTAATGAGGAGTGTAAAAGTATTTCGGTCAGGTTTTATTGTTTTTTAATTATAAAATAACAGAAATTTATCAAGAAAATAGGAAAAATGTAATTTATGTACTTGTTATTACTGTTATTAAGGTGTGTTAATTGAAAAAAATCTTCGATGCATTTTTTTCTATTTTTTACTACTTAAAGTGTCCAAAGTTGGGTGTACAAATCCCAAACTCCCAAAAGGATAGTAGAATTCAAAATTCAAAACGTATTATTTAATTTTACCTGTTTTTTTTTATTGTAAAAATATTTGCTTTGAACTAAAAAAACTATTTTTTTAATATACTTTTTTTATTTTACCAAAAATAACTTTAAAATAAAGAAAATTATTTTGGATTAAAGAAAACTTTTCATTCGAACAGAACACAATTTTTTTGAACCTAACATATTTCTTTTAATAAAAAGCATTTAAATGCAATTCAAAGAAGTCATCGAAGAATTCAGTTTCAAGTTGAACTAATTTGGTAAAAATGAACCATTAAAATTTTTTTTAAATTATCTATTTTTAGAAAATTAATTATCTTAGTTAAAAAACCACCTTTTAGGTTGAATGTTAAACTCTTTTTTTTTTTAAATTATTTTTTTAAATTAATCATTTTAGTTTGAAATGCATCTTTTTAGTTGAAAATTTAACTATTTTGTTGAGTGAATATGGCAAAGAATTCATTTATTAAACTAAAAATGCGGCAATATCATTTATCTATAAAATTCATATTTTTAAATAAAAACTTACCCATTTCAGGTAAAAATTAAATTATATAATTATAAAATCATTTTTTTTATTTCTTCTGTTTTAGTAGAAAATTAAACTTTTTGTTGAAAATTCTAGCTATTATCTTTAAATTAAGC
>NC_046665.1:107614012-107656100 GCF_010883055.1 Belonocnema kinseyi | reverse complement strand
ATTTTATCTATTTTGTTAAGAATTCAGCTTTTTATTTAAGAAAATCAACTATTCCGTTAAAAGTTAGACAACTTTTTAAAAAAATTCATTTGTTTTGCTGTTGAAGATTTAACCATTTAGTTAAAAATTAAACTATTTTTTATAAAAATTTGATAATTTGCGAAAAAAATAACAACAGACTAGAATTTTAACCGTTTTATTAAAAAGCATATTTTCAGGTCGAAAATTGAGCTATTTTGTAGATAATTTATCTTCTGGCTTCAAAATGTAACAATTCTTTTGAAAGTTAAACTATTTTGTTAAAAAATTATTTTTCAGAATTTACATCTTTCATTTAAAATTTAATGTTTTTAAAACTTTATTTTAGTAGAAAATTAATGTTTTTTATTTGAAAATTTAACTACTCTATTTTTGAAATGTTACATTTAAAAATTAACATTTCTACTTTTTGTTAAAAAATTAATTAATATTATTAGAAATTCGTCCTAGTGATAGAAAATTATTCTTTCAAGTTGAAACTTCATATTTTGGATGGGCGTACAACTATTTGGTTAAAAATTAATCTGTTTTGGTTGAAGATTCAACTATTTTTCTTAAATTAAGCTGCTTATTGTTTTTAATTAAAATCTATTTTTGGTTTACGTATCAGTTGTTATCTAATTTGTTAAGAATTCAGCTTTTTTATTTTAAAAATTGACAACTGGCTTGAATATTAAACAATCAAAAACAAAAATTGATTTTTTTGTTGAAGATTCATCATTTCAGTTGAAAATTAAACTGTTTTATAGAAAATTCGTCTTTTTAGATTAAAATTTCAGAAAAATGTTTCAAAATTAAACGATTTAGTTTAATAGAAATTTTAATTTAATAGTTTTTTAGTTTAGTAGAAAATGTACTATTTAGTATAAATTTAACTGTTTCGTTGAAAAGCATATTTTTAGGTTGAAAATTCAACTGCTTTGTCGTTAATTTTGCTGCTTGTTTCAAAAATTTATACTCTAGTTGCAAATCAAACTATTTTATTCAACTTTTGTTTTATAATGCATCTCTTTAATTGAAAATTAATTTTTTTTCTCTTAAAAATTATTTCTATTTAATCTAAAAATGTAAACATCTTATTTTTGGCTGGAAATCTTACCTTTAAAATTTGAAAATTCTACATTTTGTAGAAAATTAACTAATATTATTAAAAATTAGTTTTTTTGGTTGAAAATTATTCTTGTTTTTTTAAAATTCATCTTTTTTGCTGAATACTCAACTATCTGGTTACAAATTCTTGCTTCTGCAGAAATTTCTGAGTGTGCTGCGGTAAATCGGGAAGTGCCGGTTCCTCCTTACAGCATTATTTAATCGTTTTAAAACTTATTGGCAATACTCTTTGTCTATTTTGACTGTTAAACGATTATTTTCAATCAATATTATTTGCTATTCTTCAATTTGAGTATCACTCATCAAATCATAATTATAAACTTTTAAATTCATAACAGTGATGCGTGGTTTTACGTTAATGTAACTGATTAAACTAGTTGACTAAAGACTCTTCTTTTGGAAAGAGTTTTCATTCATCGCAGCTCATTCAGCAATTTTCGGCGAGACACATTTTTGAATGCAAAAAAGTGTCAAAAACTTCTATTTTGGAATTAGTTTTCATTCATCGCAGCTCATTCAGCAATTTCTGGTGATACATTCTTTTTGTTGTGCAGAAAAGCCAAAAAAAACTTCTCTTTCGGAAAGATTTTCATTCCTCGCAGCTTATTCAGCAATTACTGGTGAAACTAATATTTCCAGGTGTGAAAAAATGTCAAAAACTTCTCTTTTTGAAGGGGTTTTCATTCCTCGCAACTCATTCAGCAATATCTGGTGAAACTAATTTTTCTTGATTTGAAAAAAGTCACAAACTCATTTTATTTGTAAAGAGTTTTAATTCATCGCAGCTCATTCAGCAATTTCTGGTGATTTTTTTTTAATGTGGAAAAGAGTAAAAATCAAGGTACAATTTTAGAACACAAGGTCGGGTAGTTTCCAGGCAGGCATCGTATTAGCATCTTCTAGGCATCTAATCTTCTATCAATCTACTTTGCAAAATAAGTGATGTGTGTGGGTTGATCAGAGCATCTCAGTACACTTTATGTACTTTGACAAGTGAATCTAGCCTTATACGTTGAACGACAAATCATAAATAATAATCGTCGGATTATCGCCGATGCACAAATCTTCAATGTCAGCCGTTTAATTTCCCGGTCTGCGATGCACTGAAAATACGGAATCCCTGAATAATAAACGGCAGTTCAAGTCACGATCGATAACTCACTACGATGTGGAACAAATAAGATGATATTCTTGCACGCTCGTATCATGAATCGGCAGATTTTGAAATCGATTTACGAAACAGTGATTCCATATCGTAATTATTATTACCTGCTGGGTAGCTGCTTGTCAAATGCCAAACAAAAAAGATGATCCAAACCTATCTATCCTTTTTCTTTTTTACCTTTTTTATTTTTCTTGTAAGTTATTAAACATCGATGCGATTACGATTCGATTTTCCAGTGAATGCTTCTAAACTTAAATTCAATTTGAGTTCGACTAAAGATTCACAGGTTGCTTTCAGTTAGTAGAGGACCTTCAGAGGTCCCTCTTAAATTGTTAATACCTTTTTGAAAGAGTTTTCTTTAATCGCAACTCATTCAGAAATTTCTGGTGAATCGATTTTTTTTTGCTTTAATGTGCAGCTCATTCAGCAATTTCTGGTAAAATGCTTTTTCATTTTCTTTCTAACGGCAAAAGAATAAAAAACTAGGTACCTGTTTCCTTGGTTCAAATTCAACAAATTTTAGCTTTGACACATTCAAAAATTTGCATAATGTGTACATATCACTCGACCGTTAAAAAAGAAAGATGTTTTTTGTGAATTTAAAAAAAATTCTAAAATAAGCAAAAAATTTAGTTTCATTTATAATTTTTATTATTGTTAACTAGTAAAAATTGTGCAGAGAAAGAATTGATAATAATTTTTTAATTGAAAGAAAACTTTTTGAAAATAATCAAATGAAAAAAAAACAGAAGAAGGGAATCCTGTCAAATTAAAAAAAAAACCTTAAAATTCTATGAAATCTCAAATTTTGTTCAATTTTGTCATATTTATCAGAATACATTTTAAAAAATTTTAATCCCTTAAAATCATTTAAATCAACGATGATTCAATATAAAAATTTAATTTCGAACTAAAAAAGATAATTTTACACTGAAAAATAAAAAAGTTTAATTTTTAGTTGTACAAATAAATTTCTAACTGAAAAAGAAACGAATTTTCAACAAAATAGTTTTATTTTTAATCCATAAAAAACGTTAGAAGATTAATATCCCGCCAAAACAGATAAATTTACTACAAAAAATTAAATATTCAAATTTCTGGTTCAAGAAATGAATTTTTCAACTAAAATAATGAACCTTCATAAGAAATCAATTTTTAAGTATGTAGTTTAATTTATAACGCAAAATATTCATTTTCTATATAAAAAACAAATTTAAAAAATACTAAAAAGATAAATGATTAACCACCATTAGAATATTTAAATTTTGAGGAAGAGAAACAAATTTTTTAAAAATTTCAACCAATGCAATGAGTTTTTAACGAAAATAATGAGGCTTCAACTATTCGATAATTTTTCTACCAAAACATTTAAAGAAAAACGAATTTTTAAGGATGCATTTAAATTTTCAACAAAAAAAAAGTATAACTGTTTAACGAAACAGATAAATTTTCAACTAAAAAGATCACATTTTCACCAAAAAAGATAAATTTACCACAGGCAATGAAATATTAAAATTTTTTCTTTAATAAGTGATTTTTTTAACTAAAATAATGAATTTTTAATAATAAAAAATCCATTTTTAACTATTTAGTTAAATTTTCAACGCAACATATTCATTTTTCTCGAAAGACATATTTAAAAAAAAAAGTATTAAAAAAGAGAAATTTTCAACCAACAATAGAATAGTTAAATTTTGTGTTAGAGAAACAAATTTTTTTTAAATTTCAAATAATGAAATGTGTTTTTAACGAAAAAGATGAAACTTTAACTCGTGAGATAACTTTTGTAACAAGCAACTTGAAGAAAAATGAATTTTTAACAAAATGGTAAAATTTTCAATTTAGAAACTAAAAATTTCAACCAAGAATGGAATAGTTAAATTTTCAGTTGAAAACTTTATTTTCAAATAAAATTTTTAAAATTCAACAAATTAGATACCTTTTTCAACCAAGAAGATAAATTTTCCACTAAAATGATGATTAAAAAAAAAATTTACAACACAGCATTTCAATCCTGAAAAATATGTTGCGATAATCCTCCCCTACTTCCCTTCTCCACCCCTACTTCCCCTTCACACATAAAAAAATTCGTTTTTTCTCCTTTCCTAAACTTCTTCAGGTACTTCCCCTTCTCCTCACTTGCTCTAGTTGCGCTCCCTCCACTTCCCCTACCCCTGTCACCATTTCCGCTCATCTTATTTCCACTATTGTCCCTCCTCTTATATCCCCTAATTTCCTCTACTTCCCATCCCCTTGTACCTTGTGAGCTGTGGGTTGTGAATTATAAAGCATGGGTTGTTAATTCTAATTTGTGAGTTGTGAGTTGTTAATTCTAATTTGTGAGTTGTGAGTTGTGAGTTGTGAGTTGTGAGTTGTGAGTTGTGAGTTGTGAGTTGTGAGTTGTGAGTTGTGAGCTGTGAGTTGTGAGTTGGAAAGATCGAGAAGAGATTGAAGAGAGCGAGAAAATATGGAAATTTGTCGAGAATGCAAATGCTATTAGGCGCCAAGTGACTTTTTCTTGGTTAAAGATCATTAATCCCTAGACAGGAAACGATTTACTCTCACTCTCGCCGAGCAGAAATTGCACCATTTTCTAGACTAGGAACGCCCAAACAAATCACCCTGGAAAGAGTGTCATCTTCCGGTCTCAAGACTTTCCACCTCGATTTTTTTTTTCATTTTTTATTGATTTTTTTTTTTTCATTTACATCCGCACATTCTCGAGCCTGCTAATTCTCCTTAAAAGGTGTATCACTAATGGTGCGAAAGGCTACGATTAGAGCTTATGCCAGATTGATGGCTCGGCAATAATGGCTTATCTCGCATTGCCAACGCTTCATTAAATATGCACCTTATTACCCCTACAGGAAGTGTCAACAATTTTTTTTAAATCTTAAAATATTATTATTACTGTTATTATTGTTATTTAATAATTGTTTCACTACATTGTGGACCGAATTTTATATGGATTTTATTGACACTTTTCCATTTTTCATTCGTCCTTTTTACCATCTGTGGCTATATCCATCTAATTATACGACTCGCTCTTTATTATCGCGTTTTTCTCGTTCGAAGTGGAAAGTGGACAAAAAAACTTGCCACTTACGTCAGTTCGCATCTCTTGCAGAAAATTCCACTTCAAATATTTCCTTTAGCATTAATAATCTTTCGTAAACGGTCCGAAAAGGAAAAGAAGTGATCAAAAATAAAAGCTTGCAATGGGAAATAATATCCTTCAAAAATTAATCGAAATACTCAAATTAGTATTATTTAATTCGAATACAAAAGTTTTTAATCAAATTAATACAAATTTTATCATTCACATACAGTAACAATAAAATTAAGGAAAATAACCACGTTTTCAAATTGATTAAAATTTCGAAGACAATCTACGTATTCTTATTTCAAAAAATTCTTTAATATCTAATTATTTATTTTAAAAGAGCTATTTAAAGTTTTCTTATTTTGCTTTAGATAACAATTGCAATTTTTATTCAATTTTAATCATCTATTTACATTCTAAAAACATTTTCTAAAATTACATTTCTGGGAGCTTTGCTAGATAGCAAGACAAATTCTATTTTTAAAAATTTGCAAATAAATATTTGTTTTTTCAACCCAAAACAGAACGAATTTTAAACAAACCAGTTGAATTTTTAACCTATTAATACGAACTAGAAAACAAAATTATAGTTGATATTTCCACTAAAAAATATTTTTATTTTAAATAAAACGAATTAAAATCACCAAAGATTAGAATTTTGAAAAATAATAGTTCAAACCTTAATCGAAAAGAACAATTTTCTACCAAAAAGGATTAAACTTCTAACAAAACAGATGATATTTTCACCAAAAATGTCAATTTTGAACTAAAAATAGAATCATTGACTTCTTATTTAAAGAATAATCATTTTTAATAAAAATAAAAATGAGTTTTCAATAAAATAGTTTAATTTTGCACAAAAAACGAATTCACCCTAAACACTGAATATAAACTATAAAAGATTAATTTTCTACTAACCATGAAATAGTTTAATCTCCAGATAATAAGTTGATTTTTAACCGAAAGAAAACCAAATTTTTAACAAAATTTTTCAATTTTCCACTGAAAGTACCAATTTTCAGCTAAACATAAAATGTTTGAATTTTTAGTTTTAAAAATTGTTTTTAACCAAAGGAAAAACCAATTTTTAACAAAATAGTTGAATTTTTTACTAAAAAGGTATAATTTTCAACTAAAAATTAAATATTTAAATCTTTCTCTAAATCGATGAATTTTCAACCAAATAGTTGTATTTTCCTTTAAAAAAACACTCATTTTTAATATAAAAACTGAATTTTCAAATAAAAAATACCAGTTTTCAACGATAAATATGTAATAGTTATATTTTCAATTGAAAAAATTGATTAAGAAGTCAAAAGAAATACACATTTTCAAATCTCAATTTTCGTAATAAAATCTGAATTTTTAACTAAAACATACCAATTTTCAACTATGCATGAAATAACTAAAATTTTAGTTAAAAAGATTGTTTTTTACTAGAAGCAAAATGAATTTTAAAAAAAATAGTTGAATTTTTTACGAAAAAAGCACAATTTTCAAGTAAAAATCAAATAGTTCAATTTTTTACTAAGGAGATGAATTTTCCCCAAAAAACTCATTTTTAACATAAGAGCTGCATTTTCAACTAAAAAATATAAATTTTTAACTGATAATTGAATATTTAAATTTTAAGTTGAAAAAAATTATTCGGAACTAGAAGAAAAGCTCATTTTCAACTAGAAAAAGACATTTTTCAACTAAAAATAAAATTATTAAAATTTTTAGCAAATGAGATGAATTTCCAACCAAATAGTCGTATGGGCAGCACACACAAAAAACTAATTTTCTGAATATAAACTGATTTTTCAACTAAAAAATACCAATGTTCAACTTAAAAATATAAAATTTCAACTAAGCATTCATAAAGTTCCGTTTTCAGTTAAAAACTCAATTTTCCATTACAAACAAGGAATTTCCAAAAAAAATATTTGAATTTTTAACTAAAAAAAAAATTCATTTAAAGAGATGAATTTTGAACCAAAAAAATGTGAAAATGTGAACCTGAACTGGAATAGTTAAATTCACAGTTAAAAGAATTTATTCTTAACAACAACAAAAACCAAATTTTCAACAAAGTAGATAAATTTTTAACTAAATTGATGAATCTTAAAAAACTTAATTTTCAACAAACTAGTGTAACTTTCAAAAAAGTGGTTGATTTTTTTTTAACCAAAAAAGATTAATTTTAAACGAAAAATGTAGTACTGGATATTTCAGCTTAAAAATATTTAAAATTTTGAAGAAAATTGTATTTGACTAAAGGGACGAAATTTCAAACAGAATATTTCAATCCTTTTTCAAATCAGATTATTTTTGAAACAAAAAGTATCATTTTGAATAAAAAAAGATTAAATTTTCAGTCAAAGGGGGAAATATGAAAAATACCGTGAAGCCTGCTTTGAATAAATAAAATTTTTTATATTTTGTCGACTAAAGAATAATAGTTTTTAAATTAACATTAAAGTTTATTTTGGATACTTTAAAAATATATTAGACAAAGCACACTTTGATCAAAAATTTTTATGTAAAGAAATCGTTTTCTTTAGTTCTAATCAAAAGTTTTTTTAAATTGAAAATAATTTTTTTAAATTTTGAACTTACTTTAAATAAAATGATAAAAATGTGAAGTATTGTGATGAGTGACGCCATGATGAGATGCAAAAATTTTTCTTTTTAAATTTAAAATAATAATTGTAATAATTTAGAATTTGAAATAGTTTAACTATTCAACTTTTTTTTAAAATTAAATCCCAACTAAGTTTAATGAAATTAATTAAATACGCAATCAAAATATAATTCAAAAAGCTTTTTAAAAAGTAGTTGAAAATTCAACCACGTGTTTAAAAGTGGAAAACCTTATTATCCATTGTACATTTTTTGTGAATGATTTAAAAATAATCATTTCTATAATTTAAGCCAAATATTTTGCCGCGTGTCGACATATGGCACCTGTAATGAAATCAGACGCTTGCAGTGAAAGAGAGTAGCAATTTTCCAATTTGCGGTAGTGTCGCCATAATGAGAGCCAGTTTTTTTTCTCCTCATTATTGAAAAGGGCAATTTATCAATTTAAAAACAGCTTCTTCACGAGAGCTAGGCTACTTGAAAAAAGTACAAAGAACGGTTATATTTCGTCAGCCGGGATCGTTCCGGGGGCATGAAGGAAGGTGTATTCTGTATTGCTATTAGATTTTATAACCTACAGTCTCCACCCGGGAGTGTGGATTGTGGTATACTACCACGCGCGTAGCTATACTACACACGGCAGTAGCTATACTACTCACGGGCGTAGGTATACTACTAACTGCACGGGAGTAGGTAGAACTCGTTACTCGTACTAATCCGGTGCAGGCAGGAGTGGTCCGCTGTACCGTTGCTTTGCTCCAGTTAGAGAGGCTGGATCCTCTCCGCCGCGCCGTCTCTCCTCCCCTCTCCACGCCACGCGCAGATGAAAGAGAAATTTACTCCCGATCACAGCAAAAAAGGCGCTACCGCTCGCAAGAAATGCGAGCAAAAGATATTCAGGGTGTGGACACGCAACACTCGAGGAATTTATTTATTTATTTATTTATTGCCAACCGAGACGCGACGACAAAAATGTATGAGACAAGTCTTATCGTATTACCGAAGAAGGGCTTTAAATGTTGCGTAGTCTCGGGAAAATATTTCTTTTTAATTAAAGGAATCGTTCGATAACATTTTTTTTTAATAATAATTAATTATTGTAGGTAGAACAAGATCGATTTCTTTGAAAGAATTTTGTTCTTTTTCTGAGAGCTAATTAATATTTTCATTTCATTGGTTTCTTTAATCTTATTTAATAACTTTGTATCAATAAAAATTTCTCTCACTGAGAACTAATGAATAATTTTCATTGATTCATTTATTCGAATCAAAGGAATTTCTTTAAATCAGAACAAATTTCTCTGACTGAGAGCCAATGCATAATTTTCTTTGATAAACTTCTTAAAATCAAAGCAATTTCTTTTAATGAAAGCCAATGAATCATTTTTTTTTAAATTTATTTCTTTAAACAAAATAAACTTCTTTGAATAAAAAAAAAACTGATTGAGGCCCAATGAATTATTTTATTTTCTTTGCACTAAATAAACTTCTTAAAATGTCTTTAAATCAAAACAACTTTTCTCGGAATGAGAGCCAATGAAAAATTTTATTGATTGATTTATTTGAATAAAAGGAATTTCTTTAAAACTATACAAACTTTTTTTGGTTGAAAGCTAATGAATAATTTTTATTGATTCATTTATTTGAATCAAAGGAATTTAATTGATTTAAACAAAAAATTATTTGACTGGGAGCCAATAAATCATTTTCTTTGATTCACTTCTTAAATTCAAAGGAATCTCTTTAATTCAAGAAAAAATTTCTTTGATTAAGAGCCAATTCATAGTTTTCCTTGATTCATTTCTTTGAACTATGAAATTAAATTAAACTAAATAAATTCCTTGAGATAAAAATAAATGCTGACTGAGTGCTAATGAGTAATCTTATTTTATTTTCTTTCCAAGAAATACATTTCTTATAATGTCTTTTAATCAAACAAATTTTCTTGAGCTGATAGCCAATGAAATAATTTTCATTGATTCATTTATTTGAATGAAACGAGTTTCCTTAAATAATAGCCAATAAATCATTTTCTTGGATTCATTTCTATAAACAAATAAATTTCTGTAAATAAAAAATCTTTTATCCAGAGCCAATGAATGATTTTCTTTGATTTTCTTAGAACCAAATAAATTTCTTAAATTCAAAAGAAATTTCTTTGAACCAAAACCTTTTCTTGGACTGAGAGCCAATGAATATTTTCCTATGATTCAAATAAATTTTCTTTAAATCAAAAAATCTTTTTTCCGAGTGTGCTGTAGAAAATTAACTTTAGTTTCTAAATAAAGTTCCCAGTTTTTTAGCCTAGTATTTTTAAAGTATTCAAAATGATCTGGAATGTTTATATGAAAACTATTACTCTTTAGTCTATAAATGACCAAAATATCTGTTCATTATATATTAATTAATTATTTATTATATTTTTATGAAAATTCGTCTTTTTCTAGTTAAAAACTTTATTATTCCATTAAACTTTCAATTATATTGTAAAAAAATTATCTTTTTTTGATTAAATTAGACTACTTGGTTGAAGTTTTTACTTTTTCATTAAAAATAGTTCCTTTTGACAATTATTCACCTCTTTAGTCAATAATTTAACTATTTTGTTTAAAATTCATCTTCTTCGGTAGAAAATTAATTTTCTTAACTAAAAATTTAATAGTTCTATTTTTTGATCGAAATTGATCCTTCATGTATAAAAATTTACGTATTTTCTCAAAAATTAGTCTTTTTGCAGAAAATTAATCTTCTTGGCTTAAATTGTTTATCATTGGCATGATAATTCAAAAATAAAAAAAAAATTTTCTTTCTTGACTGCGAAATTTTGGTTAGAAACGCAAGTCTTCCTTTGAACAATCGTCATTTTGATTTAAAAATCCATCTCCTTTTGGAGAAATCTATTTTTTTTATTTTAGTCTAAAATATAAGTTTTTGGATAAAAACTAATCTTTTTTTGTTGAAAATTCAAATATTTTGTTGAAAATTTCTCTTATTTGTTAAAACTTAATTTTCTGGATAATCATTTATCATTTTAGTTAAAAAATAATCCCTGTGGTTAAAATTGTAATTATTTTATATACAATTATATTTCAAAAGAATTTCAAAAAAAATTTTAATATTCATTTTTTTGTTGTAAATCCATTTGGAATCTTTCTTTTTTCTTCTTGACTGATAAATCTTTTTTGGTTAAAAATGCAAATATTTATTTTTAAAATTCTGGTTGGTGTAGTAGAGGGTTTAAATATTTATTTGAAAATTAATATTTTTCGGTTGAATGCAAATATATTGAAAATTATCATTTCTTTGTAATACCAATTATTACATTTGTCTTTAAAAACTTTTTTAGTGAAAAGTTAAGTATTCAATTTTTAATGAAAATTCGACGAATTGCGGTTAAAAAATTCAACTGTTTTGTTAAGAATTCATTTTCTTAGGTAAGAATTAATTTTTTAACTGAAAATTTAAAAATTCCATTCTTGACGGAAATTTAAATACTTGGTTTAAATTGATATATTTTGTTGAAAGTAAAATTTATTTTGCTTGAAATATTAGGGATTTAGAGTGGTTTAATTAAAAAATTCCTTTTTATTCCCGTAAAGTTTATTTCGTGATAAATTTCCTGTATTCTTAGATCACGTTCGCCTTTAAGGCCTGCTATTATTACAAAAAAAATACCACATACTTTATAATTAGAGAGAGGATTAGAAAAATTGGAAACTCCTTAACTGCTCTGTCCGTTAAATTTTTTAAAAAAATTTGTTTAAAGATTTGAAATTAAATTGCAAGAAATTTAAGTTTAAAGCCAAATACAAAGCATATAACTATTGCAGATTTCAATTTTCCTAGCTAGAATCTATCCTTCTCTCGTGGCCTCCAGTTTTTCTTTATTTTTTATTTTTATGTATTTTTTGTCCAAAAGCAGAAATTATCCTTGTGAATGCGACACTAGCGTGAGGAAGTTTCCTTATTTGGGAAGACTGTATCCTCGGATATTTATTGCAGCAGAGAGTGATGATTGGCGCGAATAAAAGAGCATACAAGCATTTTGCATAAAGGTGATTCGAGTACAAACTGCCGAGACATCAACGCCTGGTGAGGAAGGAACGAGTGGAGACTTCAATGCCGCACACGCGCCGATTTCGCGTTCAGATAATTTCCCCCCTTTTATGTACCATCTGTACATGTGTGCACACAAAGCATAATGAGCTGTCGACTTTTGCATGAATTATTATTTCGTGCCTACGTCTACCTCATGAAAACACTTTCTTCTCATCGCTCCTCCCTTCTTTAAATTTATGCAAAAGTTCTAAACAATATTATTACTATTATTATTGTTTTATCATGAAGAAATAATATTGCAGCGGGAAAAATTCAATAAAGGAACTCAGCGATTACAAGGGATATCAAAATATTTCGAAGAATTTGAAATATTCGAAGGTATTTTCAAAACTCGAAGAATTTTGAAGATACATCAAGGGGTATCAAAATATTGCAAAGAATTTAAAATATTTGAGGGTATTTTAAAACTTCAAAATTTTTCAATCGATTTCCTTAATATAAAAGTATTTTAAAGAATTTATCATTTTTTATTTTATTTCTAAGGATTCCTAGGAATTTAAAAGAGATTTGAAAGATTGCGAGGGATTATTTTAAAGGATTTCAAAAATTTTATGGTATTTTTAAAAATGCCCTGAAATCTTAAAGAAAATAAAAAGAGATATTAAAAGTTATACAAGAATTTAAAGTATTTTCGGGTATTTGAAGACTTTAAAATTTTCAATCCATTTCTATATTTTAAAGATATCTTAAAAGATTTATAATTTTACATTCTATTCCTAAAAATTCCTAAGAATTTCAAAGAGGTTTAAAACGTTTCGAAGGATATCAGAAAATTTCAATGAATTTGAAATATTTGAGGGTATTTTAAAGAACTTCAAGATTTTTAAATCGATTTCAATAATTTAAACGTATTTTAAGAGATTTATAATTTCTTATTCTATTTCTAAAGATTTCTATGAATTTTAAAGAAATTTTAAAGACTTAAAGGAAAATCAACCAATTTGAAAGAATTTGAAATATTTGAAGGTATTCTAAAATACTCCGAGGATTTTAATATATTTGAATAAATTAATGCTTTTAAAAGATTTCAAAGATTTTTATGGTATTTTCAAACATTCCGAGCAAGTTTGAAAAGATTTTAAGGAGTATCAAAACATTAAAAAATTTTTAAATATTTTATGGTATTTTAAAACGCCAAGATTTTTCAATCGATTCCAAATTACAGGAAAATAAGAAGATTTTAAGAGATATCAAACGTCATACAAGAATTTAAAATATTTGGGCTTATTTTAAAGGACTTAAAGATTTTAAAATTGATTTCAATAATCTAAAGGTATTTCAAATATATTTGGAAGATTTCGAGGAATATTAAAAGATTTCAAAGAATTTGAAATATTTAAGGGTATTTTAAAACAACATGATTTTTCAATCGATTTCAAATCAAAGGTATTTTAAAGGATTTCAAAGGTTTTATGGTATTTTTAAAGATTCCCTTGAATCTTCAAGAAAATAAAAAGATTTTAACAGATATCAAAAGTTATACAAGAATTTGAAATATTTTAGGGTATTTAAAAATACTCCCAGAATTTTAATATATTTTAATAAATGGAAGGTTCTTAAAAGATTTCAAGGATATTTATAGTGTTTTTAAACCTACCAAGGAATTTTGAAAAAATTTTAAGGGATATCAAATAGTTTCAAAGAATTTGAAATGTTTTTGGGTATTTGAAGATATTAAATTTTCAAATTAAAGACATTTTCAAGGATTTCAAAGATTTTATACAATTTTTAAAGATTTTGAGAAATTTTAAAGAGATTTTAAGACACATCAAAAGATTTTAAATAATTTGAAATATTTAAGTGTATTCTAAAACGCTATGATTTTTTAACGATTTTAAATTTAAGACATTTTAAAGGATTTCAAAAGTTTTATATTTTTAAACATTCCGATAAATCTTAAATAGAATAAAATATAATAAGTTATATTAAAAGATATAAAAGAATTTAAAATAGTTTGACTATTCAACTATTTTGTTTAAAGTTGAACGACCTCGTTGATAATTTATTTTTACAAATGAAGAATCGACATATTAGTTAATAATTAATTTCTTTAATTGAAAATTTAACTATTTTGATGAAAATCGAACTACTTAGTTGATCATTTATTTATTTTTAAGTTGAAAAATCGTTTTTTAAGTTAAAAAATCATTTCTTCAATTAAAAATTTAACTATTTTATTGAAAACAGATCTTTTTTGACTAAAAATTCAACTATTTTGTTAAATTTAAACTACTTTGTTGCTAGTTTATTTATTCTGTTTGATATTGATCATCTTAGTTTAAATTTGATTTATTTATTTGAAAATCTATGTTTTTTGTTAAAAATTCAAATTTACTTACAGAAAAGCTACCATTTCATTAAAAATGTAAATGTTCCCTTGATTTGTTAACTGCTTTTTTTAAGATTTAGGCCTTTTGTAGAAAATTCTTATTTTGCTTAAAATATCAAATCTTACGTTTTTTCAAAATTCATTTTTGTTTGTAAAGATTTAAAATTAAGTTGAAGATTCATCCCTTTGGTTAGAAATTTAACTACTTTGCTGAAAATTTACTTTGTGGTAACAAATTAATTTTCTGAATTGAAAATTGTACTATTTTCTTAGAAATTCAACTGTTTAGTTATTAATTTTTTTAAGACAACTATTTGGCAGGAAATTAAACTGCTTTGTTAAAAATTCGTTTTTTAACTTGAAAATTCATTTTGTTGATAGGAATACCAATTATGCCATTTTTGTTTTAGAATTGATATTTTTTTTTACAAAATTCAACTGGTAGGTAGAAAGTTGACGAAACTTATTTAAAATTCAACCATTTGGTTAAAAATTTATGTAGTCCGTTGAAAATAAATTAGGGTCATTGAAATTTAAGCAAAAAATTTAATTTAC
Organism: Belonocnema kinseyi; assembly: GCF_010883055.1. NCBI lineage: Eukaryota > Metazoa > Arthropoda > Insecta > Hymenoptera > Cynipidae > Belonocnema > Belonocnema kinseyi. Next base: position 107,641,055 of record NC_046665.1, on the reverse strand, counting down.
ATTCATTTAAATCATTTTTCAAATTATTCAGATTAATTTTCTACCACAAAAGACCAATTTTAAACAAAATAAGTGTACATTCAACCACATAGTTCAATAGTAAACAAAATTGATCAATTTTCTATCAAATAGTTCGATAGTTAAACTTTCAACCTAGAAAAAAAATTGTTCAAGAAAAAAATGTAATAGTTGATATTTCAGCTAAAAATATGTTAATTTTTAATTTTAAAAAACATTTTTATTTAACCCGAAATATAAATTTTTAACAAAATACTTTAATGCTCAAATAAGCTAGAATAATTTTTAACGAAGGATTTGTATTTTTAACCAAATTAATTCATTTTCTACCATAAAGAAGAATTTCCAACAAAACAGTTAAATTTCTAAAGAAGGAAATTAATTTTTATCCAAAAGAGTGAATCTCTAATCACAAAAATTTATTTTTAACAAAGTAGTTCAACTTCTAACCAAATAGTTTAACTTTTACTAAATTATTTAATTTTTAAGTCGAAAATACAAAGCTTTTATAAAACAGTTGTATTTTGAACCCAAAAATGAAATAGGAATTTCTAAAACTAAAACTGTAAAACTAAATACTTATGAAAAAAGTTACGCTTGTCGAAAAAGTTCCCTTTCTCCTCCTTGGCGCATAATGTACTATTTTTTATATAACGAAATATTATTTACCTCAGCAAAATTTAGTGCATTAAAGAAAATTTATTTTCTTTTTCAATTACATTCTGTTCATTCAATGATAATTTTGCACTAATATTACTATATTAAGAGAAATCCTGGATGTCATACAGGTGTTTTAATCTCTGTTCTACTATGACGTAATTTGCGGAAAGACATGTCCAAATAGATTATTTTGAAATGATTCCTACAAAACATATAAGAACATCGCCTACGGGTACAACGTTTATCATTTCTTGAGTGATTTATCATTCCCTCTTATAGAAAAGGTATCGAGTGATCTGTTCCTTAAACTCTACTTCCCCCACAAGAGAAACTGATCTTCTTCAAACCTGTTCTTCCCACGCTTTAACAAGTATATTCATGCAAGAGGATAAACATTGATGGAGAGATAACAAGTCAAGCATTAAACATTGATTTAGATTTAATTCTAAACATGAACCGCTCCCTTAATTTGATCATTTTCAGACCTGGTACTTTCCATGTCACAGACAAAACTGAAGCCTTCGATTATCTTCATTTTCCTCAATTTAGTAGTAGTCAGGGTATTTAAAAATCGTGCCAAACGATTTCACAGAAAAGTTTATTTTTCGAAAGTTATTAACAATCAAAAATTTTGGACATAAGTTTTGCATTCGACGTGGCACGCCCTACCTCATACTATCTGAATCATCCGAACGTAGATAAGAAGCTCAGCAGTACTTGACTTTGCATCAATACCTTAACTTAACTTACCTTGTCTAACTTACCATTAAAACTTATGGAACCCATAAAATCACCCTCACCTTCTCTTTTTTTTTATTACAGGTCATCCCACCTCGAGAGAAGGAGCAAGGTCGTAGGTGACAGCAGCGGTGTGATGAGCGGATACTTCGGCAGAAGCACCCTGTCCCCTCTGCTCCACGACCCCAAGTACCCTCCAGCCATGCGGGAGAAAGACTCCAGTCCCAGGAAGATGCCAGGGCACATCAGCCCCAAGCAAGCCAGCATCTACCCCCTAAGTGTTCGAGTTCCGGACCCTGAAGAGTTGCCATACGACCTCAGCCATGGCCAAGGTCGAGGAAGCCCCACCCTGAACCAACAGCCCCACATGAGTCCCGCCGCCAGGCCTCCTCAGCCCCACAGTGACCAGGACTCTGAACCCCTGGATCTTCGCGTAGACCACAAAAAGGAGAGATTAAGAGACGAGAACCAAAACGATGCTGAGATGATGAACCAAAACAGTCTTGGGCTACCCTACCATACAGTTCTCTTCCCCCAACATCTCCCCCCACTCGTTTTGGAAGCGATGTACAGATCTCATCACCAGACAGTACCCGACTTGCCCAAAATCCAAGTTAGGGCTCTACCAACTATGGTGCCATTGCCTCCAAATCGGTTTTCAGCCGGTGCCTCCCAACCAGCAAAGGCCCCTAGTCCTGTACATCAACAGAACACGACAGCAACGTCTCAACAGCAACAACCGATTCCACCCTACTCAATTTCAACTGGGTTGAAACCCAAGGACAGATATTCGTGTAAATTCTGTGGAAAGGTATTCCCGAGATCTGCGAATTTAACGAGACATCTTCGAACCCACACTGGAGAACAGCCCTACAAGTGTAAATACTGTGAAAGATCCTTCAGCATATCTAGCAATCTTCAGCGTCATGTAAGGAACATTCATAACAAGGAAAAGCCTTTTAAGTGTCCTTTGTGTGAAAGATGTTTTGGACAACAGACGAATCTAGATCGTCATTTGAAGAAGCATGATGCTGATGGACCTACGATATTGGATGAGGTGAGGTCCAGGTACCATGGACAATTGCCAAGAACTGATGACTCGTATTTTGAGGAGATTCGAAGTTTCATGGGGAAGATTACATCCCAGAGGCAAGGAATTCCATATTTTCCGAGTCTTCTCGGAACTTCTGGAGAGGACTTTAGAAATGATAAACAGCAGTTGCAGATGGAAGAGAAAAGAGGAGATTCTTCCTACTTTAGTGATAGGGATAATCTGAGTTCGAGGTCGAGTAGTAGTAGCAGACCTGAAAGTGTTCATGAAGAGCAGAGGGAGAACTCACCACCTTTGTCTCCTGGGACTAATACTTGATTAAGTTCATGAAGAAATGAATTGAAGATGATGGAATTAGTTTAGAATGGAGAACGGAACTAATCTAAGGTGCTCCGAGACCGGAAGTTTGGTGAAAGGTGGTGCCAGAGATACCTTTTTAGGCTGTACCTGTTTAGAGATGAAGAGGAGAAATATGATAAATAGTTCTGCCAACCCTGAAAGCGTTCATTGTATATTCGCTGAACAAGCAGACCTTGCGATTAGATTAGGTAGATGATAATCCTATTCTTAATTTGAGCCGAAAGTCCTGATGATCAGGTCACGATTTTAAATCGAGAGGAACTTCTCGTCTGGTTGGAACGAAGTAGCTGAAATAAAAGAAAAAGAAGAGACCATTTCCTGCTTCTTTTTGTCCTTTTTAGATGATTTAATTTTTATTGGGTTATGACGTTCGTTGGTTCCTTATGCGTCACTTGGGGTCTGAAGATTTTTGTAATTTTCAGCAGTTTTTTTTTCAAGATGAGAATTGGGTTGTTCTAGTTTTAAAGAAGCATCTAAATTTAAGAGCATTCAAGTTTCTTCGCATTCAAGATTGATAGCATTTGAGTTTGCTACCATTCAAGTTTGGTACCATTCAAGTTATTAAAGTCTGATACAATACAGGTTTTGTCGCTTTGCTGAGAGGTGAGAGAAGGGGATTTGAGCGACGAAACCGATAAGAAAAAGCAATTTGTGAGAGATTGGCAATACTTCTTTGAAACAACATAGCCAGGTATTCGTGGTATCCTCTCTGTCGTAATCGTCGAGTCTGTTTTTTACGCGCTTTCGATATCGCTAATCACCGCAACGAGCAGAAGAATAAAATAGACGAGGAAAGAGGTTGAGGGGTTGACAAAAAAATTAGAACATAAAGAGACAGTCAATTTGTTCCGGCAGGAAATACGGCTTGTTTTCAATTTTACGACCTAGAAAGTGAATTTAAGAATCCTTGCTAATCGAACTTTTGCATTTGTCGTTTTACGTTGAAAATTTATTTATTTTGGTAGAAAATTCGTCTTTTCAAGATTACACCAGACAAAAATTGAAAAGCGTAGCTTTCGTTTTATGAGAACTCTCAAGTAATCAGTGAATAAGAAAAATTTAACTAACGAGGTAAATTACAAAACTACTTTCCTCCGAGTCGTAACCCGGTATCCGAAACGAAGTAGTAATTTCTTCTCAGATCTGATTACCTTGATAAAAATCGGTTTATCGACTGGAGAACGCGTATGCCATTAAGGTGAATGCAGGCAGGATCCACACTCGCATGTCGAGTTTGCACATAGGACGAGTTTTCCGTCCATGGAGGCAATCGAGAATCGAGAATTGAAAATCGGCTTCTGGGAGGCAATTGTGGGAAAAAAATGCTACCGGAACTCTGGCAACTCCAAGGAACGCAGAATCCAGCCAGAGCTGCGTATTAAGCCAACCGTGCGTTTCGATCGTTTCGTTTCCTCTCCCAACGATCACTCGATCTCGATCACGATAAATTCCCGCCTATGCCGATCCTATGGCAGACGAACAATTTAATAATATAAACGTCTTCCGCTTTACGATGGCGCGGATTTGATCTCACTTTCTAACGCCGGGGGAGATGCGAGTTTGCAACTTTAGGATTCAAGTACTCTCCAATCCAGATTTCTTATATATTTACTGGTTTATGCTTTTTTTATATTTAGCTATTTAAATTAGAGAAATTTCTGTGAGAAAGAGCTAAACATTCTTCAAGTGGAAAATTTAAGAGGGGGTTGATGTTTTAAGTTTTGTCGTTTGGTTTGGTATAAAACCGTTTGAATCTGATAAGATTCAAGTTTGGTAGCATTCAAATTTGATACCATTGATTAGTTTGGTAGAGTTTTAGTTTGATATCGTTAAAGTTTTTTGAGCATTCAAGTTTCTTAGAATTCAGGTTTAGTAGCATTCAAGATTTTATCAAATCAAAAAAGGTAGCATTAAAGTTCCTCAGCATACAAATTCGGTATCATTCAAGTTTTTTAGGATTCAAGTTTTGTAGCAATAAAGTGATCATTTAAGTTGTGTTAAATTCAAATTTGGTATCGTTGAAATTTATTAGCATTCAAGTTTGGTATCATTCCAGTTTGAAACCATTAAAGTTTTCTAACATTTTAATTTAGAAGCATTCATGTTTGATACGGTTTAAGTTTCGTAGCATTCCTGTTTGAAACTATTAAAGTTTGGTATATTCCAGTTTTGAACGATTCATGCTTGGTAGCACTTAAATTTTTAAAGATTTATGTTAAGAAGCATTAAAATTTAATTCCTAGCATTTAGTTTTGGAATCATTCACATTTTTCAGTATTAAAAGTTATCAAATATAAATTCAGAAGAATTTAACTATGAATGAATTCTTGTTCAATAATATTGAAAGCGAAAATAAAAATCGATTCGCTGTTGATTGGGGAAGAGGATGGATGAGAAAGGTGCTGGCGGAGAAAACGACAAATACAAGTATTAAGAATAACAAGATAGTAATAGGAGAGTTGCGAAACTTAATATGGTTCGTAAGGGCGTGAGAGAAAAACGAGTCAAGGAGATCTTTTTGATTCCACGATGCCTTCACTTCGAATTGGTTTTAATAATTTAAACCAAAACTTCTATAAGAAGTCAACTTTTTTCCGTGAATTATTTCAATTTGGTAACATTTAAATTTAACAGCATTCCAGTTTTCAACATTCGGGTTCGGTATAGTTAAAGCTTGGCAGTAGCCCAGTTTGTTAATATTCAAATTTGGTAGGATTCGAGTTTGTAATCACTTAAATTTGGTAGAATTCGAATTTGGAACTGAAAAAGTATCTTAGCATTCTCATTGGGAAACATTTAAATTTGATAACATTCAAGTTTCGTTCCAGTTTGGGTGAATTACAGTTCGAAATCATTCAAATTTGGTAGCAATCAAGTTTGGTATCATTAAAATTTGCTAGTTTTTTTGAATTTCGAATCATTCATTAATGTTTGGCATCTTTTGAGTTCTATACCCTTAAATTTTAGTAGCATTTCAATTTGGCATGATTAAATGCTCGAATCATTTAAATTTAACAATATTAGATTTTGGTAGGAATCGTGTGAAGAACCATTCAAGTTTCTAATAATTTATGTTTGCTGTGATTCGCGTTTGGTAGCTTTCCCGTTTGAAACTAGTAAAATTTGGTAGCATTCCCATTTGGCATCATTAAAGTTTGGAATCATTCAAATTTAACAACATTTAAGTTTGGTAGCATTAGAATTAGGAACCATTGCAATTTGATATTATTCGAGTTTAGAACCCTTCAAGTTACTTAAAATTAAAGTTTAATTTGAATCAAGTTTGTTAGCATTCCATAGCTTGGAACGATTCATGTATTATTTATTATTCATTTTTATTTTATTTTTATTCATTTATTATTTACGCTTGCCATACTGCATTTTCGGCAGCTTTTCACTATATCATTATAATTTGGTAGCACTGCAGGTTAGCATCCTTAAATTTTTCAATATTTTAAATCAAACGACATCAGAGTTTTGTAGCCACCGTGTTTAAAAATATTCCAGTTTCTAATCGTTTCAGCTTCTTAACATTCACTTTTATAGCTTTTCAATTTGAAACCATTAAAAGTTAGTAGCATTCCAGTTCGGCATAATTAAACTTTGGACTCATTTGAATTTAACAACATTCAAGTATGGCAGCATCAGAATTTGGAAGCATTTAAGTTTCTTGGCATTATAGTTTTGTAGCAATCAAGTTTGGCCTCATTTAATTATAGAATCTTTTATACTTAACAACATTATAGAGTTTCGTAGCATTCGTGTTCAGAACCATTCAAGTTACTGATCATTCAAGTTTGCTACCATTCACGTCCGGTAGCTTTCCAGTTTCAAACCATTCTAATTTAGTAGCATTCCCGTTTCACATCATTCAAGTTTAGAATCATTCAAATTTAACAACATTAGAGTTTGCTAGCATTCGTGTTTAGAACTATTCAAGTTACTAATTATTCAAGTTTGCTCTTATTCACATTTGGTAACTTTTCAGTTTGAAACCATTAAAATTCGGTAGCATTCCAGTTTGGTATCATTAAACTTTGAAGCATTTGAATTTAACAACATTCAGATTTGGTAGCATCAGAGTTTGTAACCATTCAAGTTTCTAACATTATAATTTGGTTGCATTCAAGTTTGGCGTCATTAAATTTTGGAATTATTTAAATTTAACATTAGAATTTCGTAGCATTCGTGTTAAGCACCATTGAAGTTTCTAATCAATCATTAAAGTTTCTTATCATTCCCCTATGATAGCTTTTCAGTTTGAAACCATCGTAATTTAGTAGCATTCCCGTTTGGCATCATTCAAGTTTAGAATCATTCAAATTTAACAAGATTGAAGGTGGATAGCATTAGAGTTTGCTACCATTCTAGTATCTTAGCATTGAAATTTGGCATCATTCGAGTTTGGCATGATAGTATGGTGATGTGTTTGAGGAAAGGGATGGGTGAGAAAAGTTCTGGCGGAAAGGAGAAAACGACAAATACAAATGTTAAGAAGAACAAGCAAGATAGGTGAGTAGGAAAGTAGGAGAGGAGAGAAGAGTTGCGAAATTGAATGTGGTTCGTATAGTAAGGACGTGGGAGAAAAACGAGTCGGTCGGGACTGTATGCAGGCAGTATGCAGCATCCTGCACACAGAATAATCGTGAAGATCGATCGCATCGCGATACATATAAACCGTCGCTGTACTCGCGGCATTGGCACGGCGTGGCTCCTTTATTGCGTTTCACTTTCGCGATGCGCCTGCCTGCCTGCCAAGCCGTCTCTGATCAGGGCGTGGCAAAAGTGTAACGCAAGAGACCGGCGAGGCCATCGGTTCTCCTGGGATCCAAACGATACGATACGATACGAGATGCTGTGAAACTACAGTAGACCCTCTACTGCGAAATTCTCTCTCTTTCCACGAGCGATCATTGCTTACTCACGCTTGTTAGTCGAGTAAAATCGACTTAATTGAAGGGTTTGGGAAAAACATTACTTTTCAGCATTTCAGCTCTTTCAATGTGACCCAAGATGAAAATCAATCGACGCGACGTGCGAAACATTCTTCAATTTTAACTGGACACCATTTCTTAATCAACCCAATCAATCTTCATTTCTGTTCCCATACTTTTTATCCCAATTAGATCCTTCACTCATTAAGACACAGACTTTTTATGATTAGGGTTTTGAATCATTATAATTTGGTAACCTTTAAATTCAGAAGCATTCAAGTTTGGTAACATTTCTGTTTGGAATCAATTAAATTGGATATGATTCAAGTTTGGTATCATTGAAGTTTAGGGGCATTACAATTTGAAAGAATTGAGGCTTCTTTGCATTCAAATGATACCCTCGAAATTCTCTCTCTCCACGATTATTGCTTAATCAGTACTTACGATGGCTAGCCGAGTTAAGCCGACTTAATTAAAGGGTTTCGAAAAAATTACTTTTCAACTCTCTCAATGCGACCTCAAATGAAAATCAATCGACCTGCAAAGTTTTTAAAATTATAACTGGACCCCATTTCTTAATCCACCCAATCAATCTTCATTTTTGTGTTAACATATTTTTTATCCTAATGAGATCTTTCACTTTTTTTTCTCACTCAGGTATATTTATCATATTAACAAGGTGTCACCTTCGTAATTTTCCAACTTTACAAAAAATAAATAAAAGCCGATTTAAATTTATGAAAGTTTTGAAATTTTTTGGATTGTTGAAGAATTTAATCAAATAAGCTGGATTGGTTTTTTTTGTAAAAGGGAATCAAAATGGGCCTGAATTGTCGGGCCTTTCTTGAATTTTGCTTGATTGGTAGCGAATCGGATATTTCTTCTGGCGAAGGTTTATTTTCGTGCAGCATCATAAAGAGCGCTGCGGACTTACTACGCCCTGATCAAGTAGTCTCGTCGCGAAAGTGGAACGTCATAAAAGAACCGACCCGACCCGGGAGAGCAGCAGCTCTTATGTTTTATCGCGATTGATCTTGGCGATTATGTTCACGTGCTTCAAATTGTTTCTTTTTCTCCCACGCCATACTCGTCCACACCTGACGACAACGTGCCAAACTGCCAATGTCTCATCATTATGCCAAATCTGTCCCAAAAGGGTATGCGTCCCTAAATTTAAAAGGAGAGGATTTCGGACAAACTGAAAAAGATAAATTGATGGTATTTATCTAAGCCATGAAAACATCACGAATTGGGAAGAATTCAATCTTGATAAGATTCTGATCCCGGAAAATTCCACATTTAGCGTTTTTAAGCTTGGTAGCATTCAAGTTTGGTAACTGTTTAAAACTTTTAAACTTTGGTAGCATTCGAGTTTGATATCGTAAAAAATTCTTAGCATTTAAGTTTGGCATCATTTAATTTTATAACAACTCAAGTCTTTTAGTTTTCAAGTTTCTTTATGATTTCATTTTTCTGGCATTCCAGTTTGGACCCATTCAAATTTAGTAGCATTCTCGTTTGGTATTATTCAAATTTGGTTGGATTCAAGTTTGGAAATATTCAAGTTTGGAACTATTCGGGTTTGCAACCACTCATGCTTGGTAGTTTTCCAGTTTGAAACAATTAAAATTTGGTAGCATTAGAGTTCAGAACCATTCAAGTTTTCTTAATTCAGGCTTTGTGTCATTCAAGTTTTTAAGCATTCAAATTTTGACAAATTTTCGTTTCGTAGCATTAACAATTTGGTATCATTTAAATTCTGTAGAATTCGAATTCGGCTTTTAAATTTGCTTTCATTCATGTTTGGTAGTTTTCCAGTATGAGACAATTCTAAAAGAATGGCAATCGTGTTTGAAACCATTCAAGTTCCATAGTATTCAAGTTTGGCACCATTTACATTTCAATTACAATTCATCATTCATATTTGGTAGCTTTTCAGTTTGATATTATTCAAATTAGGTAATATTCAGGTTGGAAACGAATAAAGTTTAGTATCATTCCAGTTTGGCATCTTTCGAATTTGATAGTATTTGAGTTTAGAATCATTTAAGATTGCTATCGTTAATGTTTTTTGGCTTTCCAGTATGAGACCATTCAAATTTTTTAGCTTTCGTATTTGAAAGCATTCAAGTTTCATAGTATTTCGGTTTTGAATCATTTAAATTTAGTAAAATTCAAGTTTGGTAACATTTCAGTTTGGCAGGCATTCCTGTTTGGTCTCATTTAAATTTTTTAGTAATTGTGTTTAGAATCACTTAAGTTTGCTATCATTCATATTTGATAGCTTTCTAGTTTAAGACCATTTAAATTTGGTAGCATTCGTGTTTGAAACCATTCAAGTTTGTTAGCATTCCAATTTGGTATCCCTCAAATTTGTTGGTATTTGAGTTTAGAATAATTCAAGTTTGCTATGATTTATTTTTGGCAGCTTTCCTGTTTTAACCCATTAAAATTAGATAACATTTATTTTTGTAACCTTTCAAGTTCGGCAGGCATTCCTGTTTGGTGTCATTTGAATTTTATAGTATTTGAGTTTAGAATCACTTAAGTTTGCTATCATTTGTGTTTGGTAGGTTTACAGTTTGATGCATTTCAAATTGAGGAGCATTTAATTGTAGAACACCATTCAAGTTTGCTATAATTCAGGTTTGGTAGCTTTCTAGTTTAAGATCATTCAAATTTGGTAGCATTTGTTTTCAAAACCATTCAAGTTTGATAGCATTCCAATTTGGTATCATTACAACTTGGTGCTATTTGAGTTTATAATCATTTAAGACCATCCAAATTTTGTAGCGTTTAATTTAAGAGTACCATTCTTGTTTACTATTATTCATTTTTGTTAGCTTTCCAGTTTGAGACCATGCAAATTTGGTAGCATTCCAATTTGGTGTCATTAAATTAGGGTATTATTTGAGTTTCGAATCATTCAAATTTACTATCATTCATGTTTGGTAGCTCTCTGGTTTGAGACCATTCAAATTTGGTTAAATCCGTGATCGAAACTATTCAAGTTTGATAGCATTACAGTTTGGTATCATTCATGTTTGAAATGTTTTGAAACATTTAGAATCGTTTTAAACTGATTAAAATAGCTAGAAGTACGTTACTGATTCTCATTGAAATTCCACTGAGAGACATGAAGGAAGTCTTCTCTTTAATTATTTATTATTTTTAATTATTTATTTAATTAGGCAGGTTCTTCAGACCCAATCAAAAAAGTCTCAGAACCATTAAGAAACCGGATCAAGGTTCCTCTTCTGTCATACTCGTGTCAATCCAACAGGCTATTTGCGAAAAGAAATCACGTTCCATCAGACGAGCATTCCTATTTCGGCGAAAAATTTCGTCTCTTCGTTCCAGATTCTGTTTAGTTTCGCTGCTCACGATTTCTGATTATGACGCGTTTACTTGCAAAGCGTTAGACGATCTCAAAGTATTGTGACCTTAAAAAGAAAAGAAATTCATAATTCAGTTACCATCACTCAGGAAAAAAGATGTTTTGATTTAAAGAATTTTTTCTCAACTTAAAACAATTTTCTTTATTTTGAAAGCATTTTTGGGCAAGTGAAAGAAATTTTGTTAAAGAATCTGTTTCTTTGAAAACTTGAAACAATTTTCTCAATTTTGTAGTTATTTTTAGTTGAATAAAAAAATGATCTTTAATAAAAAAAAATTCTGAGTGAATAAGATGTAAAAATGAATTTCTTTTCCAAAGTACTATTTCGAAAAGAATATTAATATTTCCAATACTGTTCAAAATGATGATGATTTAGATTGTCTAAGCCTATTCCAAAAAAAAATTATATTTTCAAGAGTTTCTAAAACTGTATAAATTTTTTTCTTGAGTCTTTGTACATAGTTAAACTGTAATAATAGTAATATATATATATGGATGTCATATAAATACGCATATATTGAAAGATGGAAGGTAATATATAGATTTATATATATAATGTACCTAGAAATTAGACTTCGTATCGAGGCTCAATTTAGATAGTTAATTCAAATGTAAAAAAAAGTTATATTGTTTATAACCAACGGCTTACGTAGAGCTCTTGCGATTCGAAAGTCCTTAATCGTCTCTTATGAGGGTGCAATATTTTTTAATAAATAAATGCACAGAAAATTCAAATTTCTGAATTTTCTTGTAAAAGAAAATAAAAAAAGACTTTTTTTTTAAAAAGGCACTCTTTTTCTTGAGAAGAATTTCTATTATATTGCACCCACACTGCAATAAAGACTCAAAAGAAAGTTTCTTCGACTCAAAGAAATGGTTTTTTGACCCAAGGAAATTTTTTAAATTCAAAAGGAATATTTTTATGATTGAAGGTGTAAAATATGAGTTTTTCTAAAGCCAACAGTCACCTGGTGTCAATTCTCAATTTCCATTTTCTCTCCTTAGTATCGTACTTTTATCTACTCTAAATATTTCCTATCCCTAATTACTATATCTTTTCTTTTCCTTCATATACATATTTTAGCAGCTTTTAGTGTCTGGCTATGGTATCTCGTTTACAACAGCGAAAAACCCACCGATAGTATTTTCTCTCTCAAAAAAAAAAATTGTGCTGATTAGACCAATCCGAATTCTTGTCGTAATTGAGACACCATAAGGTGGAATTTGATTAACGATAGTGCAATATCTATTGGAATTCCTCAAGTTTACCCCCTTTGTTCTCTATTTTTATAATAAAAATTTATTCTCACAATATATATTTTTAATATTCTTTTTTTAAATTAAAAATTGGGAGGGGGTAAAAATGAGTGGAAACACCATAAATATAAGAAATTTTATGTAATTAGCCAACGCTTTTTGTGTTCTGTAACTTTATACTAATTGTATAGAAATTTTTAATATTTAGTACGAATGTGATGTCACCGCGGTTACCGATTTATACGTACCTAATTTTAAAAAAGGGCGCTTTTATACTTTGAAAGGTAAGCGCTCGTTACCTTAGAAACAATTTCGTTTCTACCCCTAAGGATTAAGGTCAAAAGATTTAAGCTCACTTTATCGATTTAGAAAAACCTTTCCAAATTTCCTATTTTACTATTAAAAAAAAATCTAAAAAAAATCTAGTACATCGAAAAATGGGAAATTTTTTAAAAAGTATTTCAAAAATTGAGTTGTGGTAAGGCCACGAAGGACCAATTAGGAAATAATTTATACATCTATGAAAAAAAAATCTAAAACGGATCAAGAATTCTCCAATTTATATTTATATTACAAGTTATTATAATTTTGATAGTTCTATCAATCCTGTAATCTACGTTATTATAATTTTCATGTTAATTTGTTTGTTTAAATAAAAAAGGGAGAAAAATTGTAAGGAATTCGTATTCGTCGAGAAATCGTGAATTATTGTATAAATTATCACGAGCCTTCATCACTTGTACCTTCTGTATAATTTTGTAGCTACAGACAGTTACAAGTTGTATAGCATATTAAAGGTGATTGTATATATGTCGATATGTATTATTCGATAGAAATACATAAAAGTCTTCGTTTTAATGTCCGTCTTTTATTTTTAGAACCCTCTTTCTTTTCTTGTTAAAAAATATTTTACATATATTTAAACTTTAAATTTGTTTGTGATTTCATTTTTGCAGTAACATGAACCTGAGGTCACACAGACCACCCTATATATTCATGTTTATAAAATAAGTAAAAAAAATGTGTTAGTATTGTAATAAAGAAGGAATTGATCAATTTTATAAAATTTTATTATTAATTATCCTTTACAACAATAAAAGCATGGTACGGTCTGCGAGACCACAGGTCCATGCGTCTATATTAATGTGTCATTTTTTGCTCAAATGAGGTATATTAGGGATAATAATAATATTTCGTTAAAAAGAATTAGACGGATTTCATTTTTACATAAGCCTGAACTCAAGGTCTCGCAGACCACTGTATAATATTTATAACTATTTAAATAATTAAATAAGTTTCTGTTATCTAATTTATACAATTAATAAAGGGACATTGGAATCAGGAGGTAATTATTAAATTTGATAAACTTTTATGATAATAAGTCTTTACACCAGATGAGAGAGGGGTTCACATTTCAGAAGTAATATACGGTCTGTAAGGCGGCAAGTCAATACCTCCATATCTATTTGTCATTGTATGCTGAATAGGAATAATCGTAATAATAATATAATAATAATAATAACGGGTCCTATTTTATTTTTACAAAATAATTGAATTGAGGTCTCGCAGACCACTGTATAATATTCATATCTAATTAAATAAGTAAAGACGTTTTTGTTATCTAATCTATGCAATTAATAAAGGGATATTGGGATCAAGAGGCTGTTAATAAATTTCATCAACTTTTATTATTAATAAGACTTTACATGAGATGAGAGAGGGATCCACATTTCAGAAGCATTATGCCGTCTTTGAGACCGCAAGTTCATACGTCTATAATAATTTTTCATTTTATTCTAAAATAAGGGATAATCGTGTTAATAATAATATAATAATAAGAATTATACCTAATTTATTTCTGCATAATAATTGACTTCAGGTCTTGCAGACCACTGCATAATATTCATTCTTATTAAATAAGTAAGGAAGTTTTTGTTACCTAACTTATTCTTATAGACGTATATTGAAATAAGTAGGAAATGAATTAATTGTATCAACTTTTATTATCAATAATTCTTTAGACCAGTTGAGAGAGGGACAATAATTTTAAAAGCATGGTGCGGTCTATCAGACCGCAAGTGCATCAGTTCATACTAATTATTTGTTTTCTGCTGGAATAGAAGAAAACCAGGATAATAATAATATTATTATAATAATAAGAATTAGACCTATTATATATTTTTTTAAAATAGATTTGAGGTCTCTCAGACGACTAGATAGTATTAATTCTGATTAAATAAGTACAGAAATTTTCGTTATCTAACTTATAGGACATTGAAATAATTAAAAAATGAATTAATTTTATCAACTTTTATTAGTAATAATCCTTTAGACCAGTTGAGAAGGGGATCCATATTTTAGAAGCACGGTGCGGTCTGACAGACCGCAAGTCTATACTCCATACTAATTGATCATTTTCTGCTGAAATGAGGGATAATCGGGATAATAATAAAATAATAAAATTATAAAAAGAAATAAACAGATTTCATTTTTGCATAAACATGAACTTGAGGTCTCGCAGACCACTACATATATTTATATCTATTAAATAAGTGAAGAATTCTCTGTTAGCTAACCTATGTAAGTATATGAAGGCACATTGAAATACGGCAGAAATTAATCAATTTTATCAACTTTTATTAATAATGATTCTTAACAACCAGTTTAGAGAAGGATCCATATTTTAGAAGCACGGTGCGGTCTATCAGATCGCAAATCCAGACGACCATACTAATTTTTTATCTTTTGCCTGAATGAGGGTTTTGCAGACCACTGTATTTATTTATATATAAATAAATGAGAAAAGACATTACTCTTATCTAATTAATGCAATTAGTGAAGAAACATTGAAATAAGCAGGTTATTATTTAATTTTATCAATTTTTATTAAAATAAATCTTTACAACAGATGAGAGAGGGCGCCACATTTCAAAATCATTGTACGGTCTGTGAGACCGCAAGTTTCATAATATTGCATAATAAGGCTGCATAATATTAATTCTGATTAAATAAGTAATAAAGTTTTTATTATCTAACGTATCATCATAGAAGGACATTGTATTAAGTAGGAAATTATTTCATTTTGTCATTTTTTATTAACAATAATCCCTTAAACTAGTGAAATAAGGTCAACAATAATATAATAATAATCGTTTGTTTGTGTTTAACATCTTACGTTCTAAATATCTTGAAACCAATGAAAACAGAAATACATAATTGTGAAGCTACCGTCGACGTGCGGTCTTGCGGACCACATATGTCTGTGAGACCGCACGGCTATACTACTTATTTAACAGCAATTTTATTTTACTGAATCATTATTTTACACAGTTTTTATTTTAGCAAATTTGTATTCATCTGAAATACTGTTTTTTATATTTATTTTTTACCAAATCAACAAATAGCATTGTAAATTTATATTTTTTAATTTATAATTATGGTGTAATTGTAATTATGATTTTTCTATGGTTTTTTAATACGAATTTTTGACAAATTTTTCAAATTGTTTAACTTTTTTACTCTTATAATATAATGCTAGATATTCACGGTTTTCTTTCAAATTTTTAACTCAGTGTCCACTTTTCACTTAGTGAAAAAATAATCATTTCAAGTTGATACAAATTATTGTTAAAACGCTTTTTTTCTATTAGTCCACGTTAAAAAATATTGTTGTTTATGCAATTTATTATTTTCAATTATATTATTCTCAAATAATGCTAGAACGTGGTTGTGTTTGTGAAATATTCAACTGTTTGCCAACCTTTATTTAGAGCTGGATAATAATTAATGCAATTTAATAAAACTAATTGTTTATATAATTTATGATTGTTTATAATTATTTTCTCTTAGATAATTGCTATAAAGTAGTAGTAATTTCTGACATTTTTTAATTTGCTTTAGCTCTTTAGTTATGAAAAAAAAATTATTAAGTATCAGGAAGTATAATTGTTTAAGTAATCTCTTTCTCTTTTATGAATATATTTTTCTGAAATACTTTCGATATGTTAAATATTCTTCAAATTTTCTGTATGAATTTATGTGTAAATTGTCTTTGAAGTTGTCACTGAGAGCCTTGTTGTTTGGATAAAGAATAAATAATAAATGAAGAATGTAAGATAAAAAATAATATATACAATAAATAAAATAATATAATAAAATAAATAAGATAGTAATAATTATTACTTATTGTTAACTAAAAACTCAAAGAAAATCTAAACATTCCAAGTAGCTTTCTAGCATAACTCTAAGAATAGATAATTATAAACAGTAATTAAATGTTAAAACAATTACGTTAGTTGACTTGCATTAGTTATTATTTCATTAATTAAAAATTGGACAAAAAGTTAAAAATTTCAGAAAAACTGTAACAATCTTGCATTATTCAAAGAGGATATCATTAAAAATAATAAAAAATTGTTTAGGACATTACATTTGTTATTTTTAAGGAACTATTACCTTACTCTAATTAAAAAGTGAATGAAAAGTAAAAATTTTGTTAAAAAACTGAAACTTTCTAGCATTATTCTAAAAAAATATTGTTAAACAGAATAATAATGATGATAAAAAAAATATTTTTTTTAATTTTGATTTTCAAACAAAAGAACAAGAATTTTCAACTAAAATGATCAATGTTCAATTAAAAAATGACTTTTGAATCACATATTTTACCCAGCATCTTCTACAAGAAAGATAAATGTTCAAACATAAAAAAGTTAGTTTTTAACAAATAGATGAATTTTTAACCAAAAAATGTTTTTGTAACAAAACAAATGAATTTATAACTAGAAAAGATCAATTTTCAACAACAAATATAATCGTCATATTTAAAGTCAACAAAAATTATTTTTTATCATAAAATAAAAAAAGTTTCATTCATAAAATTAAGTTTTCAACCTAAGAAATAAATTGTTAACCAAAAAGATGTATTTTTCACCAAGAACACTATACTCAACAAAAAGTCAAACAGTTATTTATAAAGTTTAACAACAATTCCCCCCCCCCCCCCCCAGAAAAAACAACTTTCAACAAAATATATAATTTTCAACTAAAGGAATAAAATTGTCAACCAAAATGATAAATTTTTTACCAGAAAGATTAATAATCGACTGCAAAAGATGAATTTTCAACTAAAAAACATCAATATTCAACAACAAGTCGAACAGTTATTTTTAAAGATGAACAAAAAATAATTTTTAATAAAAGAAAACAGCCTTCAAGCAAATATTTAATTTTCAACCAAAAAGATAAATTTTTTATCAACAAGATTAATATTATTAATACGCAAATAGTTGAATTTTTAACTAAGGAAGACGACTTTTCAATCCAACTTATACTCGTTAAATATTTAGTTAAAAAAAAAGTTTAAAAGAAAAAAGAATTTTCGATTAAAAAAACAAGAGTTTTTAATCATAATGATTAATTTTTCACAAAACAAAAACAAATTTACAACTGAATGCATGAATTTTCAACGGAAAAGATACATTATCAACCAAAAATGGAAAATCATAGTTTCAGTTGAATTTATTAATTAAAAAAAAACTGATGAATTTTTAAACCAAAAAGAGAAGTTTTCTACAAAGAAAAATTTTTCAGTCAATAATAAAAAATTTCATCCAAAATGTGGAATTTTTCTAGCAAAAAAATTTCGACAAAATAGCTAAATTTTCATTGAAAGAAATGAATCGTCTTTCAAGAAGAAGCTGGATGTTCAAACATAAATATTAATTTTAAACCAAACAATAGGAAATTTCAATAAAATACATGAATTTCCAAGGAAAAAAGTTACATTTTTAACCAAAAATGAAATTGTTATATTTTCACTTGAAAAATCAATTTTAAAATATCTCATTTTCAACGAAATATTTGAATTTTTAAGCAAAGAAATTAATTTTAAAAAATAAAACTTTTACAAAGAAGATTAATGTTCTATCACAAGAGATGATTTGGGAACAAAATGCACACATTTTCCACTAAAAATTTGATTTTTCAACCAGAAAATATAAATTTTGAACTAAATACAGAGTAATTAAATCTTCAGTTGAAAAAAACTTAATTTTCAACGAAAGAAAGAAATTTTAAACCAAACAGATACATTTTTAATCAATTAAATAAATTTTCAACTACAATAATAAATCTTCAATAAAAATGAAAATTAATTTAAAATCAAATAATAAAAATAAAAATCGCGAATTTTCTTTTTTAGGCTCGAAAAATCAGGAAATAGAACAAAAAATCAGGCAATCAGGACGGCGATGAAAAATCAGGTTATGTCCTGATAAATCAGGACCTCTCATCACCCTAAAAATATAGCTCTTTTGTAATTAAAAAGAAATCATTTTTTATTGAATGAAGTAATATGAGCGAATAAAAATTGGAGAGCTCATTGAGTGACGAAAGGATATGACATCGACTTTCTCTGACTAAAAGGACCGCAAAAGTTTCGCAAAATCATCATTTGTTCTTTTGATCGTTCCGTTTCGTTCCGTGACTGGCTTCTGGACCGAGGACCAAGGACCGAGGTGAGGTCGTAGGTTCAAGAAAAAATGGCTGCTTTTATATATTTCCTCAAAATGAAGTTCCTCAGCAAGGACAATTAATGTGGGAAAAAGTTGTCCACCAGGGTCATAGGTGTCTGAGAACCGGAACGGTGGACGAGCTGACGACGTGACCAAGTAGACAAATCGTGAGTCAAGATACAGACGATTTTGACGATCCCCAGTTCATGAGGATGCCTGCTACTGTCACCGTCTTTCTACAATCTAGTTATATTATTCCACTCTCCTGCGAGATCATTTTCATTTCTCTATAAATCAGACCGCATTTTTCACCGAGTGGTTAACAGCATTCTTATACATTTTAACATTCCTGAGAAAATTTAATTAACTGGAACATCGTGTACTCTATGTGTGCAAACATGGTGTTCCTTTGGAAACCAAAAGGGTTCCTTTAGAAACTTAAAAGGTATCCTTTGGAAACTTAAAAGGATTCCTTTTGAAACCAAAAGGGTTCCTTTGGAAAATCAAAAGGGATCCTTTAGAAACCTAAAAGGTATCCTTTGGAAACTTAAAAGAATTCTTTTTGAAACCAAAGCGGTTCCTTTGAAAACCAAAAGGGTTATTTAGAAACTTAAAGGTATCCTTTGGAAACTTGAAAGAATTCTTTTTGAATTCCTTTTGGTTCCTTTGGAAACCAAAAGGGTTCCTTTAGAAACTTAAAAGGTATCCTTTGGAAACTTAAAAGGATTCCTTTTGAAACCAAAAGGGTTCCTTTGGAAAATCAAAAGGGTTCCTTTAGAAACTTAAAAGGTATCCTTTGGAAACTTAAAAGAATTCTTTTTGAAACCAAAACGGTTCTTTTGGAAACCAAAAGGGTTCCTTTAGAAACTTAAAAGTTATCCTTTGGAAACTTAAAAGGATTCCTTTTGAAACCAAAAGGGTTCCTTTGGAAAATCAAAAGGGTTTCTTTAGAAACTTAAAAGGTATCCTTTGGAAACTTAAAACGATTCCTTTTGAAACCAAAACGGTTCCTTTGGAAACCAAAAGGGTTCCTTTAGAAACTTAAAAGGATTCCTTTTGAAATCAAAAGGGTTCCTTTGGAAAATCAAAAGGGTTCCTTTGGAAACTCAAAATGTTTCCTTTGGAAACTTAAAAGGATTCCTTTGGAACCAAAAGGGTTCCTTTGAGAACCTAAAAGGTATCCTTTGGAAACTTGAAAGGATTCGTTTTGAAACCTGAAGGGTTCCTTTAAAACCCCAAAAGAGTTCCTTTTGAAAGCCAGGAGCATTCTTTTGTAAACCCAGAAGGGTTCGTTTGGAAAACCGAAAGAGTTCTTTTGGAGACACTCAAACAAAACAGTATGAAGACGGATTTAGAAACCAACACTTTGAAACTGGAGTTGGTAAGCTAGGAATTTACATAAATAATCGAAAACATTTTTTTTAAATGAGTAAGCATCTATGTTTACAAGTTTACAACATAACCTGAAAATGATATTGATCAGATAATTAAAGTCGTATTATTAATCAGAAGAAATATCGAAGTGGGAACAGCGAAAAATTTATTTTTTGAAAAAAGTCTCTATCAATATTGGATGCATTTGGAGAATCAACTAGAGGCTCCTTTGGAACAATTTAATTTTTTTGAGTTCCTTTTCAACAAAAAAGGATCTTCTTTGTTACAGCTTCTTATGAATTAAAAATTGATTCTAATAGGAACCTCAGATTTTTCTTTCTGTTAAATTTAAATTATTTGAATTTAATTTCAAATTTTCCATAGGGCAACGATTTTTAAAAAGAGATAAATTTTCAACTGAAATGAATCTTCAACTGAAAAAATTAATTTTTTAACAAAATTGCTTAATTTTCTACAAAGTAGATTCATTTTTAACCAGAAGAGATTAATTCTCAACAAAAAAACTAAAATTTAACATTTCAAAGAAAACAGATTTCAATTTAAAATAAAAAAAGATTGAAGTCAAAAAAGATAAGACGAATTTTCAACAAACTTAAACAAAAGGGTTCACTTTTTAATCAACAAGGATATTTTTAAACAAAATTGTTGATTTTGAAATTATGAAAAATGAAATAGTTCAACTTTTATTTAAAAAATTAATTTAAAAAAAAAACGAATTTTCAAGAGATGATTTTTCAGCTTAAATTATGAATAGTAAACTGCAATAGTTTATTTTTTCAATTCGAAAATAAAATTTTAACAAAAAAAACAATATCTATTACCAGAATAGTTGGATTCTCTGCTAAAGGGATTAATTTTCAATTTAAATAATGTTTCTTTAACCGAAAAATTAATTTTCATCAACATAGTTCAAGTTTCAACCAAGTAGTCGAATTTTAAACCACCAGAGAATAATTGTTTACTAAAAAATCTGAACTTTTAAGAACATACATCAACATTTAAGAGCAAATAAATTTGTTTACAACCAATTACGTGAATTTTTCGCTCCCCGCGCTACCCCAGTTGAAACTCCCTGTCCCCCATTTTGATTCTCTAATCAAAACTTCCCCTCCTGTACTCACCCTGATTTATTATCATTTCCCATACTTTTGCTTACTTCCTCCACTTCCCCTTCATAATTTCCCCTTACTTTCGCTCTCCTCAGGTTACCACTCCTTCTTATTTCCCTTACTTTTCAACCCATCATTTCCCCTTTCCTCCTGTACTTCCCCCAATTTACTATGATTTCCCCACCTGCCTCTTCCCTGTCTTCCCTCTCCTTATTTCTCATCGCTGTCCCTATTCTTCAACATTTTTTTTACTTTCTTATTATTTCTCTAGCTCCCTTTCCCTCATTTCCCTACACTTCACATCCTCCCCTACCCCAGTTTCACCTACTTTGCCGCCCATCATTTCCTATCTCCTTATCTAGCCCATACCCTCATCTCTTCCTGTCCTTTCTTACATTTTTCTTTCCTTCTTCTACTCCTCTCAATTTACCCTAATTTAACCCTAGTTTTTCTCCTATTTTCTCTCTCAATTCCCTATTTTCGGTCATTCCTTTACTTTTCCAGAATTTTTATTCTGTCATTTCTCCTTTTTCGCTCGCCTCATTTGAGCTACTTGCCCATCACTTAGTTCTTATCTTTTCCCCTAACCCCTAAACTCATTTCCTGTTTCATCACATCCTATATTACTCGCCCAACTTCTCCATAATTTTCTCCTACTTCTCCTCCCCTTCTACTCCTTCTGGTAGTATAGCTACTGCCTCACATTTCATTTTCCATGCCTCTATGTCTCTATGTCCTATCACTTCCTCAACTTTCTCCTCATTTTCCCTTACTTATTCCTCCTAATGGCCCCCACATCTTATTTCCTTTCCCTCATGTCACCTACTTCCGTATACCCCATTTCCCATCTGTTCCTCCACTGTCAATCCTCATTTCTCCTCGCCTTACGTCCTCTTACTCCTACTACACCCCCTTACTTCCATTTAATTAATTTACTTTACCCTTATTTTCCTCTTATTTTTAGTTTATTTACCCTAATTCATCTATTTTCTATATCCCTTACGTTCTTTTTCAAATTTCCCCTTATTCCTTACTTTACCGCCCCTCATTTCCCTTTAATGCTTGTCCACATATTTCACCTAATTCCCCTTTCTTCATTTGCCTCACTTACCCTACTATCCCTCAACCTCATTTTACATACTTCCCGTTTCTCATTTCTCCTATCTTTCCCTAATCCCCGTCCTCTCATTTCCCCCTTTATTCTTCTACTCACCGAACCCCTATTTCTCTTAATTTTTCCTTTTACATACTTCCCGTTTCCTATTTCTGCTATCTTTCTCTACTCCCCGTCCACTCAATTTCCTTCTCTTCTCCTACTATCCTAACCATTATTTCTCCTAATTTTGCCTGACTTTCGGATTCCTTATTTCCCCTTACTTTTCCCCCTCTTATTTCACTTACTTTTTCTCCCCTAATTTATCTCACTTCCCCTACTATTTCTTCCCTAATTTTACCTACTTCCTTTCCTTACTCCTTGTCCTTTAATTTTCCTTCTCTTCGCCTTCTGCCCCAACCCTTATTTCTCCTAATTTTGTCCTAATTTTGTTCCCTCATTTACCCTTACTTTCCCTCCTCTTATTTAACTTACGTTCGTCCCCTCATTTGTCACAGTTTCCCTACTATTTCATCCCTTATTTTACCTACTTCCGAATACGCATTTCACCTGTCTTTCTTTACTTTATCTATTTTAACTCTTATAAATTCCTCTGCCCTTCCCTACTCCTTGCCCTTCAATTTCCCTTCTCTTCACCTTCTTCCCATACCCTTATTTCTCCTTATTTTGTCCTAATTTTGTTCCCTTATTTCCCCTTACTTTCCCTCCTCTTATTTAACTTAATTTTGTCCCCTTATTTGCCTCAGTTCCCCTACTATTTCATCCCTTATTTCACTTACTTCCGAATACGCATTTCACCTGTCTTTCTTTACTCTCTCTATTTTAACTCTTATAATTTTCCCTGCCTATCCCTACACATTGTCCTTTAATTTCTCTTCTCCTGCTTCCCCAACCCTTATTTCTCCTTATTTCGCCCTAATTTTCGTTCCCTTCTTGTCCCTTACTTTTCCTCATCTTCTTTAATTAACTTTTCTCCCCTCATTAGCCTCACTTCTCCTACTATTCCTTTCCTCATTTAACCTACTTTCTGCTACTCATTTCCCCTCTCTTCCTCCACATCCCCTATTTCACCTTCTATTATTTCCCTTCTCTTCTTCTACTCCCGCAACCCTTATTTCTATAATTTCCCCCTACTTTTCGTTCTCTCATTTCTGAAAAGATATTTTCAAAATTACTAAAAAATGTTGAGAAAATTAATTTTTTTAATTTTGAGGAATGTACCGAATTTCCAAAAAAATGTAAGGAAATTTTTTAGAAATTTACCAAATCACTGGTTTATGAAGAAAAGAATAATATTAAATTAACCAAATCCTTAGTGAATTAAAATTTATTAATAATTCTTAATCATGTGAGTAAATTGGGCAACATTTTCTTTTTCGAGTTTAAAAAATTACCCACCGTGAAAAAGGGATAAGAATGCTTTAAATATTTTTGTGACACACCTTGTTTTGAAAAATAATTATTACTGGACATAAATACATTTATTATATGCAAACATTGCAATTTTAAATTTGTCATGAGCGAAGGCGTTCAAATTCCAAATGAAATGATTTTAAAATATGAATAAGAATAAAATAAAATTGCATTCCTATAACTGAAATATTGCAACCGAAACTATTCCTTATTCAGATTTGATATGAAAATGTCGATTCTGTTGGAAAAATAAATTAAATCACAAATCAAACTGACAGAAGGCAGTAAGCCACAAATTTAATGTGAATTTAATGTGAACAAGGTCTACTAAGTTTTTGTACTCCAACCTCACGTATTTCCATCAATATGTATGTGTAAACCTATCTTGTATGTTGAAAGCAAAAGAAAAGAATGTTTTTTTCAATTTTGGAATCTAGTAAAAATTTGAAAGAAATGTGACGAATGCAGGTTCCTGGCATATAATCAGGAAACTGGTTTTCTAGTATTTCTTCATGGCATGTCAAATGTAATTCTTGCAATAATTATAATTAAAAATGTATGCTATGTATTTGAGAGTTGATATATTGTTATAATTCAATTATCTAAAATATAAATTAGAATATTAAAAAGAAAATTTTTACTTATTTAGTATCATCTGCATTTTGGAGAGCTTATTATCATACAAAGTTATCAAAAAAAATTTTCTACAGAAATTGCTTTCAAACTTACATTCAGTAATCGATTTAGCTGAGTCAACAAAATTTGTGTTGGTTCAACCATAAAATATAGTTATTATATGGAAAAAACCATTTGGTAGACGCAACTATTTTTTTTGGTTTTTTAAACCAAATCTTATGGTGGCTGGATTATTTGGTTCAATTAACAAAGATATTTTGTTGGATCAACCAAATATTCAATTTCAATCGTACAGAACTCAAAAAGTTTAAAACCTGAATGTTTTTGTCAACTTTAGTATTTTCAGATTTCTATTTTTTTATTTAGAGTGAGAAATATTGTTTAATAAATTATAGTTTATCTAGGAGTAAATAAATGCGCCCAATTGCTCAACAACCTCCCTGAATTTTTATATTCTAATAATTAAAAATTAATAATTTAAAATTGCGTGTCAACAATTTTTTTAATATTAACAGTTAAACAATGTTTTGAAACTTTTATCTCAATTGAATTAATTATAATGATTAATTAATTAACTTTCGGAAGAAAACCCTGCTTTTGATTATGTGTAACGTGAAGTTGTTATGTGAAAGGTCTAAACATTTAAAAGAATGTGAAATCAAGATAGACTATTGCTATTTTGTAACTATTTTTTTAACAATAGCGATTGTTCGTACTAATTTACATAAAATTTATTTTGTAGAAAAAAAAATTTTCATCTTCAAAATATGTGTTTAAAATAAACTTAAATTTAAGGATTTCAAAAAAGAAAAATAATTTGTTTATTGTACAATTTTATTAATACAAACAGATTCAAAAACATAAATAATTTTTCGTCTTTATTGAATTCAACACTTTTGGATTTAAAATAAAAATATTTTTTGGTTGAAGATCCATCATTTTACTTGAAAATTTATCCCTTTTTTTGAAAAATGAGCTATTTTGTTAAAAATTGGTTTTTGCTTTGGCTAAAAGTTCATTCTTTTTATTGAAAATTTAAATATTCCTGTTAAAACTTGAACTATTTTGTTTTAAAAAAATTGTTTTATTTAAACCTAATTTTTAAACTGAAAATATAACTTTTCTAGTAGATTATTCAATTATGAGAAATGAATATTCATCACTTTGGCTAAAAGTTAATTTTTTCAATTGAAAATTTATATGTTCAATTTTTTGGGTGAAAATCATCATTTTCGAATAAAAATGTGTCTTTTTGTTTTAAAATTCTTTTGTTTCGAATAAAAATTGAACCAATTACTTTTTTGTTGAAAAATTATTTATTTATTTTGAAAATTCATCACCTTATCTAAAAACGTAACTATTAAAAAAAATTTTGTTTAGAAAATGAGTTGTTTCTTTAAACTGAAAATGCAATACCTATTATAATTGAATATTTCTTTATTTTAGTTTAGAATTCATTCATTTGGTTTAATTTGAATTTTTTAACTGATTATTTAACAATTATATCTTTTTAATTCATGCCACTTTGGTCGTAGATTCGTATTTTTTCATTAAAATTAATCATTTTTCTTCAATTTTCAACTATTCCAGTTGAAAATTCATCATTTTCTTCTCTTTTTTTAAATTTAACTATTTCTTTGAAATTTGTTATTATTAATAATTCATTTTCTTTTAAGTGAGAATATAACTTATTAAGTTAAAGATTCCATCATTTTAGTTTAAATTTAATCTCTTTGGTTGAAAATTCATCACTTTTTTTGAAAATTTAACTAATTGTGTGAAATTTTTTATTGTCAATAATTAATTTTCTTATAACTGAAAATATAATCTATTCCGTTGTATATTTCATCATTTTAATGTTAATCCTAATTTCATTTTTATTTTATTTTTAATTTTATTTTTAATTTTATTTTTAATTTTATTTTTTATTTTATTTTTAATTTTTATTTTAATCTTAAAAAATGTTAATTTGTATGATAAAAGTTTTTTATATTTACAATACCTCTATTTACATTAGATAATTTTCTTTAAGTTTCTGATACTGCTAAATGTGTATCTGAATCCAATGTTTAAAATTATGCATACCATTTTTTATCTTTACTGGGATTAGTTTAAAAGGATATTAACAAATCGAATTTTCAGAAACAAAAGTTTAAATTTTGAAAAAATTATGTGATTTTTTGTAAAAAATAATTACTTATTGCTTTTTATGTTGTAAACTGATTAAATAATTATTATCTGAATCATTTTGACCATAATATCACATTACATAAAGGTTGTAAATTATGGAAAGTCGCTGGATTCCAAGTTCTTTTACGTCCGGGAATGGCATATAAAAAGCAATGTTTTCTTGGAGGAGGTGGAATTTTAATTTTTTTCAATTAAGTAATATAAACTGCTTATTTACTTAAAGACTATGTAGTTAAACATTAGCTATAATTTTTAT
>NC_046665.1:107582530-107613912 GCF_010883055.1 Belonocnema kinseyi | reverse complement strand
AAATATTTTTATTCTAATTACATGATAACTTTAAGTGTTAGTGATTAAAATAAATAAAGTAAAAATAATCCTGATAACTTAAAATTGAGAGATAAAGCATTTAAAACAAATTTTAATCTCATGTGATGTTGTGAAAAGAGTATTTTCAAAAAGATATGGCACATCTGCTTGAAGTATTCCTGGAATTAGATTTAAAGTTTATTAATCATTCAAACTTTCAGATAGAAAGTTCAAAATTAAAAAATATATAAAGTAAAAATAACCGTGATAACCTAAGAATGATTGACAAAGCATTTATTTTAATTAAAAAACTCTCACACGTGATATTGTGAAATGAGTATGTTCCAAATAATATAACACAAATATTTAAGGTTTTTCTGGAATTAGTTTGAAAGAATATTATTCAATAAAATATATCAAGTAAAAATTACTTGATAACTTAACAATGAGCAGCAATGTATTTAAATAAATTGAAAAACTGTCACATGTGATGTGAAATGAGTATTTTCAAAATGATCTGGCACATATGTTTTAAGTTTTTCTGAGATTAGTTTGAAAAGTGATTATTAACCTCATAACTTAAAAACAAGTGAGAAAACATTTTTTTAAATAAGAAGCTGACATGTGATGTTGTGAAATGAGTATTTTCAAAATAATATCGCACATCTGCTTAAAGTTTTTCTGCAATTATTTTGAAAGTTTTTTAATCATTCAAACTTTCAAATAGAAAAGTTCAAAATTTAAAAACATATATGGCAAAAATAACAACTTAAAAATGAGCCACAAAGCATTTAGAAAAAATTTTTAAACTCTCACAAGTGATGTTGTGAAATAACTATTTTCAAAATGATATAGCACATATCTTTTAAGTTTTTCTGGAATAAGTTTGAAAGATTATTATTTATTTAAACTTGCAGATATTAAAGTTTAAAATTAAACAAATATATCAAGCAAAAAAACCTGATAACTTAAAAATGAGCGAAAAAGCATTTAAAAGACTCTTAAACGTGATATTGTGAAATGAGTATTTTCATAATGATAAGGGACGTAGGTTTCAAGTTACATTAAAAATGAGCGGCAAATGATTTTTAAAAAGTTTAAAACACTAAAAAATGTTAAAATATATAAAGTTAGAATAACCTTGATAGCTTCAAAATGAGAGACAAAACATTTCAAAAACTTAAAAAACTTTCACATGCAATGTTGTGAAATGGGTATTTTCAAAGTGATGTAGTACATATGTTTTAAGTTTTTCTGGAATTTGTTTTATAAGGTTATTTATCATTCAAACTTTCAAATAAAAATGTTAAAAATGTAAAAATACATCAATTAAAAATAACCCTCATAACTTAAAAACGAGTGAAAAAGAATTTTTTTTAAATAACAAGCTCACATGTAATGTTGTGAAATAAGTATTTTCAAAATTATATGGCACATCAGTTTGAAGTTTTTCTGCAATTAGTTTGAAATTTTATTAATATTTAAATATTAAATGAGTGATAAAGTATTTTTCTAATAAAAGGCTGTCACATGTGATGTTGTGAAATGAGTATTTTCATAATAATATGGCACATATGTTTAAAGTTTTTCTTTCTATCATTATTTTGACAGGTTATTAAAAAATTTAACTTTCAAATAGGAAAGTTCAAAACTCAAAAATATATACAGTAAAAATAACTCTAATAACTTAAGAATGAGTGACAAAGAATTTGAAAATATTAAACAACTCTTATTAGGGATGTTGTGAAATGAGTATTTTCAAAATGATATGGCACATATGTTTTAAGTTTTTCAGGAATTAGTTTGAAATTTTATTAATCATTTAAACTTTCAGAGATGACAGCTTAAAATTAAAAACCATATTAAGCAAAAATAACAACTTAAAAATGAGCTTTAAACCATTTTCAAAAATTTTAAACTCTCACATGTGATGTTGTGAAATGAGCATTTTCAAAATGATGTGGGACACATGTTTTAAGTTGTTCTGGAATTAGATTAAAAGTTCATTAATAATTTATACTTTGATTCAGAAGCTAAAATATATAAAGTAAAAATAACCCTGATAACTTAGAAATGAGGTACAAAGCATTTAAAAAAATAAAAAAAACTCTCTCACGTGATATTGTGAAATGAGTATTTTTTAAAAGGAATATTCAAAGCCTAAAAATATATAAAATAAAAATAACCCTGAAAAATAAAAAATAAGTGACAAATCATTTTAAAAAATTCGTTAACTCACATTTAAATGTAGTACATTATCATCGTTTATTTATCTACAGCCAAATTGCATCACACATTTAAAAAAATCTCTGAAAGTTAAATGCAGGGAAGTTTCACTGATACTTATCGCATTTGGTTTTGAATGACTCGCACTTTATTCATAATATTCCACCTTAAACAAGTAACTGAAAGCTTTTAAATGCACTGAATGATTTAATTCGAAAGCGATGAAGTTTGAATGGGACAAGTGACTTCCTCCTCTTCATCAAGGATTCAGAACGACTCGATCTTCAATATACTACTATATAAGTGGGTGCAACTTTTTTTCCTTTTTTTTCTTCTTTGTTCTCCTCTCTGACGATCATGCAGAACCATAAATAAAAAGTTGCTCATCTCATCCAAACTTGGCTGAAGGTGATCGCAGGGAATGAAGTAACGGAGGATAAGTCGTTGATTTAAGTGCTTTCCTGTCCTCTGAGGACGTGACTTTGACCCAGATGCACATACTCTGTTCTTCGGATAAAAGCCAACGACAGTCTCAAGTTTGAAGAGCAGAGACATTTTGCGGTTTCATGAATACTTATACCTATATGTACCCATATTTAATCCAGAAATGAGGGGTACTCTAGATGCAAGTCACGCTTTCTCTTATTAAAGTAAAAACAACCGAAAGGCGATATCAAAATTAATCTCATACTATCCTACATCCAGGACATAAAAAACTTCCGAGTCGTTTTCGCAACAGTTATTCACTTAAAAATGATAATGGGAGTATTGAAAGCAATTATGCAAATTGTAATTGTTATTGTAAATCAAGGCTGAAAATTATAACTTTGTTGGAAAGTTGTGCATGGTTTTTCGGAATTTATTATCTAACTACACGATCTGGCCCCGATCGAATTCCCTGATCTGGCCCTGATCAGTAGAACTCTGTGGCCCATACCTGGGCCCGACCAGGCCAGACCGATTTTCTACTGAAACGCCATCTCCATGCGCTCACAGAACTAGGGCTGCTGGATTTTTTCTGGTAGTGCAGTGAAATTTATATACATACTACTCGTTTATAATATTCTAGCAATGAATAAAAATGTATAAGGCAAGTAAGCCACGTGTTCGGAGGCACCAAACACCAGTCAGTAGACCTCAAAACCTGTGCGAGGAAGATGAGAGTAAGTAATTACACTCTGCCGGCAAATTGAAACCTAACCTTAAAATAATTAATTTAATTGTTTTAAGTAAAATTAGTATATTTGACATTAGATGAGCCAAATATTTGATGATGAAATTGATCAAGTTCTGTTATTTTCAATTATTATTAAAGAACTCAAGGTTTTTTGATTTAACGTAGAGTCCGAATTATCATATCTATTGACAAGAAATGAATTGCAGTAAGCAAAAAATTATAATGTTTTTAAATTATAAGAGTAAAATATGTGATACAATTGATTATGTTATTGAAACTTTGATTCTGTTTTAATAATAAATTTATTACAGAAATACATTAAGGATAAATTTTCACACTCATTTCAGCAAGAGCCAGTTACTCAACTGCGCATGCGTCTCATACGGCATCTATATTGGTTTCGCGCGAAGTTTGAAATAATAAACAAAGTTTTTTTTCTTTTTCATTATAAACAATGACATTTCAACTCATAAAAACGTCCATTAGGTCGAAATTAATTAATAGTAATAAAAATTAATAAAATGCATATTCTGTAAATAATATTAAAATAACCATAAATATTAAATTCAAGTTGTAGGGAATCTTTTTACGAAAAAAACATTTTCTAATTTGTTAAAAAGTTTTATAGACAACATTTTTTCAAAAAATTAAAATTCTTATTCAAAATATTTCTGGTTATCATCCATTTAAAAAAAAAAAAAACTTTTTCTTGAAACTGATAACATCAACAATAATTTTACATTTTTCAGAAGAATAATTAAATTTTTTGTATTCTGAAACCTTTTCCTTTCGTGCCTGTAGTACTTTAATTTTAACTTAAAATAACTTAATAGGAAATTCAAAATATTAAGGTGGCCTTCGAAAGAAGAGGACCATTCGATACATTCGAGTTTATTTATATTAAATCTCCATTTGTGAAATTCATGAATGGATTATAATGAGACTCATCATGTACCGACCGGGCACCGATGGGGCACCGATCGGGTGTCCCGAACTGGCCCCGATCTGGGCGTGTGCGTCATCCGCGGCCTGGCCACGACCAGGATTTCCAGTCGGGACCCGACCTGGACTGGTCTGGCCCCAATCACGGCCAGACCGATATTACTGCACGGGAATACATAATGTTGTAGTTTCCAAATGCTAGCATTGGTATAGTACCTCACATTAGGGTGGTCCAAAAATGCATGCCAAATTTTGTTTGCTTTCTAGAGGGCAACGACCACCCTCCCATTTTATTCCAAATCCAAAAAAAGAAATTCCTTAATTTTTATTTATTTATTTTAACAGGTGGCGATTTTGACTTGAAGTTTCCCACGTAAAATGTATGGGGAAAAATCACTTTTTTGAGTTTTCCGAATAATTTGTTAAGGTTTGAAAAATCTTATGGGAAAGTATGGTGCCCTGTAGAGAATTATCCAATAAAGAATTTCATATGTCAGACATATGGGTTTGACACCCCTTACACACCCCCACGAGTACCTAAAAACTACCCTTAAAACCAAAATTGTCAATTCTTCATGAAACCGACCTTTTGAACACTGTATTATTATCTTTTTTTACTTAAAATTATTAATATTGATCTAGCGGAATATTTATTACCATTGGTTAATTAACTTTTAATTATTTAAACAAATGGAATTTGTTTAACAATTTTTTGTCGAAAATTTGACTTCTTGCTTAAAACTGATTAATATTGGTCTAGTGGATATTTATTAACATTAATTCATTAATTTTCAATATTTTAAGCAAATATAATTTGTTTAAATAATTTTCTGTATTAAAAATGATTCATATTTCTTCAGTGGAATATTATAAATAAAATTATAAAATAATATTATAAAATATTATAAAAAAATGTTTTATAAAAATTATTACTGAAATATTACTGATAGATTGATTATCCATCAGTTATTAACTTTTATTGATCAATATTTCGCTGGACCCACTGTAATAATTTTATTTAAACAAAATTCGAAAAGAAATTATTTAAACAAATTCCATTTGTTACAATAATTGAAATGAATAAACTCTTGTTAATAAATATTCCACTAGACCAATAGTAATAATTTTTAGGGAAAAGACGAATTGAAAAAAGATTATTTACACAAATGCTATTTGTTTAAACAATTAAAAATTAATGATTTTAGGGAAAAAACAAATGTAAAAAAAATTATTTAAACAAATACTATTTGTTTAAATGATTGAAAATTAATTAACCAAGCATAATAAATATTCCACTAGACTAATATTAATAATTTTAAGTAAAAAAAATACCAGAATACAGTGCTCAAAAGGTCGATTTCATGAAGAATTGACATTTTTTAAGGGTAGTTTTCAGGTACTCATGGTTGCGTGTTAGGGGTGTCAAACCCATGTGTCTGATACATAAAATTCTTCATTGGATGATTCTCAACAAGTCCCTATACTTTCGTGTGACATTTTTTCAAACTCTAAAAAATTATTCCAAAAACTCAATCCATGAAATTTATGGAATTTACGCAATTCATGGTATTTACGGAATTCAAAGAATTTACGGAATTCACAAAATTGAAAAAATTCACAGAATTCACTATATTCACAGAATTCACGAAATTCAACGAACGTAATGAATTTATGGAATTCATAGAATTCATGGAATTCACGGAATTCATAGAATTCAAGAGAATCAAAGAATTCACGCAATTCATGGATTTAAGAGAATTCACAGAATTTGCAGAATACACCAAATTCATAGTAATTACGGAATTCATGTATTTCAAAGAATTCATGGAATTCACGAAACTCGTGCAATTCACGTAATTAAACTAATTCGTGAAATTTAAGAAAATCGTGTTATTCATGGAAATCCTGAAATTTAATGAATAAATGAAATTCGATAAAATCAAGCAATTCACGGAATGTATGAAATTTATGGACTCCAACGAATTCTTTGAATTACATAATTTCCGTGACTTACTTGAACTCTAAGAATTTCTGGAATTCCGTGAATTCCTTTAATTACATGAATTTTAAAATTCCCTAAATTTCGTGAATTCCTGCATTTCCATAAATTCTTTGAATTCCATTAAGCACTTGAATTATGTGAATTCCGTGAATTGCATAAATTCTGTAAATCCCGGGCATTGCAAGAACTCCATGAATTCCATCATTCCCGTAACTAAATTCAATTCCGCGAATTCCTTGAATTCCATGAATTCCATAAAGTAAGCTTATTCCGTGAAGTAGGTAAATTCCTTGATTTCCGTGAATTTCTCAAATTCCTTCGATTCCATGAATTCTATGAATTCCGCGAAATCCATAGATTTGGTAAATCCCTTCATTTACATGAATTCCATTAATTCCATGAATTCCATAAATGTCATGAATTCTGTGAATTCTGGGCGTTAACAAAATTCCGCGAATTCCTCGAATTCCGTAAATTTCATGGATTCCTTGAATGTCCTGAATCCCGGGTGTTAAACAAATTCCGCGAAGTCCTTGAATTCCAATTATTCCATGAATACCATGAATTCCTTGAATTCCTTAAATTTCATGAATT
This sequence comes from Belonocnema kinseyi, assembly GCF_010883055.1. Classification (NCBI taxonomy): domain Eukaryota; kingdom Metazoa; phylum Arthropoda; class Insecta; order Hymenoptera; family Cynipidae; genus Belonocnema; species Belonocnema kinseyi. Next base: position 107,606,971 of record NC_046665.1, on the reverse strand, counting down.
TCTTCCATTCGATGAATCCCATGAATTCCACGAATTCCACAAGTTTGGTGAATTCTATAAATTCATCGAATTCCTTTAATATCATGAATCGCGAGAATTTCGCGAATTCCTGGAATACTTAGAATTATATAAATTTCTTGAATTTAATAAATGCCATGAATTTCGCCAATTCCTTGAATTCCATGAATTCTGTGAATTCCGTGACTACTGTAAAATTTAATAAATTGCGAGAATTCCATAGATTTCGTAAATTCCTTCATTTGCATGAATTCCGTGACTACCGGAAATTCCTTGAATTCCGAGCCGATTCTCAGTTTTCAATATAAAAATGAATGGAATATTTAAATAAATGCTAATATGCAACATTTAATTGCATAACATAGATATATTTTTTTTAACCTAAAATTTTAATTATTATTAATAACCTTTGACATTAATTTAGAAAAATCACATCACCCTAAACTAAACAATTAATTTTAGTTGCTGAATAGAGAAAAACTCAAATTCAATATTTATGTTCTTTAATATTGTGAAGAAATTAATCAGCTAATAATTAATTAATCAGTTTATATAAAAAAAGCATTATTTTCAGTGAATGAATAAATTCTCATCACGTATGTCGTGCTTCGCACTCGATTTTGTTTAAAATCTCTTTAAAATGTTTTATCTCCTTTTTCCGTATCTTGTGTCGCTAGTCCAAAAAAAAATTATTTTTTATTTTTTATGTTGTTTTTTAAGACTAAAAATAAAAAATGCGCATCCTACCACAAATTAATTCATACCAAATTGATAGATCTTTCCAGAGCGCGCAATTTAAGCTTATTAATTTTTTTCGTATCTTGCATAGTTTGACAAAAAAATGGAATTTTTCATTATTTTCGGTACGATCAAATTTTGAATTTCGAACTTTTCGACTAAATTAAAAAAGTTCTTATTATAATCTTGTAGGGCTTTCAAAAATAAACGTTTTTCTTCTCTTGACTTTTTAAAAAGTTTTCGTTGTGTGGCTTAAAATGTTTAATTTAGTTTTTTTTTTTGGATGTGGCAAATGCTCTATCTCTGATAATTTTATTTTTATAGAAAAAAGTCATGAGGATAGATTATTTAAGTTTCTATGCACTATGAATAACCGTGAATAGAATTTTTAAATTTAAAAAAAATTTGGTTTCAAAAAATTTTGAAAATGCGCTCACTTTTTGAATTTTCATCCAAAATAGCTAGTTTACGAACTCGTTCTTTATTTTTAGGCCTTAAAAAAGTGTGCCAAAGCCGAATCCAATCTGATTAATTTTTCAAAAGTTATCGTGCCTACAGTATACAGACTACAGGCAAACAGACAAACACCTTCGTAAAAATAGTTTTTTCTGACACAGGAGGTCTCAAAACGTGAATATTTGATGAAAACCAACATTGTGAAATTTTACATGAGACCTTCATGATCCCTAAATAAAATTTTCTGAATAAAAATGTACATTAGGATTAAATAATAGTTGCAACTTCTACCTAAAGTGAAAGAGAAAAACATTAAATCCTAAAAACTATTATTAAATAAATAATGAAAATTGTGAAATATTCATTTGAAAAGTTCACCTCGTTTCATGAACATACTTATGACGAAAAGCAAATTTTTCAATGAATTCATTAAAATTATTTAAATTTGTTTACAATTGATAATTTTACTTTCTTTAAACTTGAAAATTTTTCACACTACAATTTTTTTAAATTCTGCAAATTAAAAAAAAATTGTCCTAAACTCTGCCAAAAAATAACTTGAAATTTTCCAAATAATATAGAGAATATTTTTTTATTTTCTAAAAACATTAAAAAAATTACAAAAAACTTTTTTTTCACAAAATTGTCAAAAAATCTACAGTTATCTTAACATTTTGATCATTTTCAAACTAACTATTTTTTAAAAATATTTTTAAGATATCTAAACGTTCTAAATGTCTAAAAATGTTTCGAATTTTTCTTAGAACTTTTTAAAGATAAAATATTTGCCGAAAAGACATCCAGATTCTTTTTCGAAAATTTTTTGGAAATACTTTGAAATCTTTTGGAACATTATCCTAACATTAATTTTTCAAAATCAAAAATCATTAAACATTTTTCTGGTAATCTGAAGAAAAATTTTTTATTCTCTTGAAACCATTTTGTAATTCTGCTAAAATTTTCTTTTAGAATCCGTTTTTCAAAATAAAGAAATAATTTTAAATTTAACCTTGAATCTTGAGACAATTTCATTGTTCTTTTAAAACCTTTGAAACCCTTTAAAAATTCTTAAAAGGCTTTTTTTTGTTCGAAATCTTCAGGCATGTAACTTTCGTTTTAAATTTGGCCGAATAATCTCAAGATTTCAATTATCTCGGAATATTTTCAAAAGTACTGAAACTTTTACAAATCAAAAAAATGTAATTGCAAAAATTTTTCCAAAATCTTTCAGATTGTTTTTCAACATACGTTAAAAGCTGCAAAACTTAAAATTAACCTTTTAAAATAAAATCGGAAAAACTTTGAATTTTTTAAAAATCTTATTGTCCATGTGGTAGCAAAATAAAAAAAAACTTTTTAAAAAAATTTATAAAAGTTACTATCAAATAATAAAAATTTACAAAATATAAAATAGCAATTTGCAAATTATCTTGAAAATTTATGTTACGTCCGGATGTAGCATACCATACTTCTTATTATTTTCAACTTAATTTTGGTTTAGGAAAACATAAGTAACCACATGCCTTAATCTAAGTTAATCATTCTTATTAATTTTATTTTTTATCAAGTGTTAGGATTTTCCATTTTCTCTACCTCACTATGTTAACTAATAGCTGCTTCATCTATTGCTTTATGTTACAACCTTTTCTCTGCGAGCAAGTGTGTATATGTGTATGTGTGAGGGTGTGTATTTTCGTCTTACTAAATATTGATGTCATTTTGATCATTACATTTAAAATTAGGCAGGATTTATTCCTCTACATGTCTTAATACGCTTTCTATATCCATGTATTATTTACATATTATTTTGTACTCTAAATTCATTTCTGTAAGCATTTTTATGATTTCTGTCAGTTAACAGGAGGCTGCATCTGGAGGTCGAAGACGTTTGATAATTTGGGACTTTTCACCAATTCACTTAAATAACCTTCTTTTTACACCTTTCAAGGTCCATCCGGGCTATGGGCTAAGGCGCAGATTTTTGGAATTTATCCCTCACAAATTCCTCGCTAATACCTTCTACTTATTCATAGTCACGTAGCTGCAGTAAAATTGGAAAACATCTTAATCCCTTAATGAGACGAAGCAAATCCAAGGTCCTCTAAGATCGTAAATCGAGAATTTAGGGAAAATTGTCAGTTCCCGCTGTAAATTAAAACTTGCAATAACCCTAAACCGATTTGCTGGGTGTGCATTAAGTCTTTCTTACAACCCTTGTGCTTATTCAGCTTCAGTCAACACCAGAAGACGCTCAAAAGGTCGCAAGGCCTCAGGTACCGAGTTTTCAAGTACACGTGATAACAGCATGCACCTTTCCCCTTCCCCAAACCACCTACACTCTCCACCTTTCCAAATTTACACCCCTTCCCTCTGATTGGGTAAATTCCAGAATAGGCGGCTCCTTTGCCTTGTTCACGGATGAGACCCGGAGGACGATTTTGAAACGTTAGAGTCAGGAGTCCAGTTTTTGTTCGACCTTCGAGTAAGATCAGACTAAGAATCTGATCCCTTCCTGACTTGGCGCTGTCAATCAGGACTCGAGTCATCAATTTCGCGAATCTGTCAAGCTCCTCTTTTGGGAACTCGTTCCGTATTCAAGCCTCTGTCCGTGAGTCGGCAACGACTAAAGTTACGTCTACTTCCTGGACTTAGTTCTGTTAGTTTTGTTAACTAGGTTAAAGTTTTGTGCCAGGAACCTTTTCCGGTAGCTGTAATTTAGAAGCAGTATTCTCCACAATTATATTCCAGTGATTAAATAAGAAGCAGAAGCAATTTATCAAGCGTCTTCCAGCAGCCAGGCAATTTCCTGATAACAACGTACAAGTGAGTAAAAATCTAAGTTTAATAAATTGCAGTCTTATGTTCCAAAACCTTTCCTTTCTGATTCACGTATTTATTTCTCCCTTTTACTCCCATATTTCCTTCTTCCAATAATTTTTCGAATAAACATAGTTGTGGGTGGATTTCTTTCCTTAAAACGGGCAAGATCCCATAGAAATCCTCACTCAGCCGCTCGAGGACGGGTTTAATTTATTTAGTTAATTAACTCAACTGAGCATCGCTACCGCGACATAAACCAACTCCGTTTTATTTGGAAAATTAACAAATTTTTTTTACTTTTGATTACTCCCTATTATCCTTACTGTATCCGTTTTTATATTCTGCAATTTATTTATGTATTTATTTTTGTACGTTTTTCTTGTGCCAGTGTAAAAATTTTATTTTTGTGTACGGAAAATGTTATTTTGCTTAATGTGTTTTAAAATGTGCGGTTTTCCATGTTAAATAATCCTTGTTTCCCCGGTTTTGAGATTAGCCTACTCAGAACGAACTAGAGCCAGTGTTTCGTGATAAGGGGAATATTCGCAACGATTATCGTGTTATTTGTTTCCCTTTTATATTTGTCGGAATTATCGTTTTAAATCAACCAGAATATCTCAAATGTTTTAAAATCTTTTCGAATTTTTTTTTGTGCTGTTTTAAATTCATTTGAAGAAATAAAATCAAATCCTTTGAATTGGCTTTATTCGATTAATTAATCAATTAAAAATCTCTTAATTAGATTTTTGTTTGTATGTGTTTTCGATTTTATTTTATTTTTAACTACTCGAAGTATTTCAGCTACTCCCACATTTAAATATTTTTCAAATCTCTCAATAATTCCTTCAATAAAAAAAATATATATACCGTGAAATCTGTCTCTTAAAACTCACACATCATAGTGCGCGAAAATGCCGGATCAGGCCACGGGTACGAATGCCGCAATGATAAGAGTTTTTGCAGTTCCAGACCGCGTTGCAACAAATTCCATTTTTCGATGGGACGAATCCGAAATTCAGAACATTTGTGCAGAGTGCTGAACACAGTCTCAGTCTAATTCCGGAAGGCTCAAAACGAAAATTCTTTCCCTTGATCATATCAAAACTACGCGGACCTGCGCTTGACTCAATCGAAGGGAAAACGTTTAACCAGTTCGCAGACCTTGTCAAACATTTGAAGAAATTTTTCGCGCCACCGTCTCTTCCCCTTTCACACTATATATCTCAACTAAGCCAAGTACAAATGGATCCCTCGGAGAGGATCCTAGAGTATGGAAATCGCGTTCAAAATTTAGTAAAAAAGGCGAAGGCCTCCTTGAAGTCCGATCTTGAGGCCGATAAGATACCAGGATATACGGATCTCGTAAGTCAAACCGCGCTCAGGGGCTTTTTGAGAGGTTTAAGACCGGATTTGGAAATGCAAGTTATTATTAAAGATCCAAAGAGTTTACATGAAGCTTTTGAATTTGCCCGTGACGAATATCAGATTATATTAGATCGTTATTCCCGCCTAATGACACCAAGTTCTGCACAGCATTCACCCTTCCCAAGACCTTATCAGAGCAATCACACCATACAGCCTTACCAAAATAGTTATCAAGCTCGAGCACCCTTTGCACATATGAATTCGCGACCTATGGCTTCCAATCAACCGGGGTTCGCTTCTCGTGAGGGTTACCTTGACCGCGTTTCTCAACCACGATCTGCAGAAGAAAATAGACCTTTCATGTCGCCACGTAACCACGTTCCCTTGTCTCCTAGTTACCAATCAGGGCAACCGAGACATTTAGATCAAGCAAATCGCGTTACCATGTATGCTGATTATTATTATCCACCTCATGATCCGTATTTAAACTATGATTGTTCCGCGGAAAACTTTCTATTGCCTCCTTTAGGATCAAATTATAGAGAGAACTCAGAGACTGTTTGGAACTCGGCACCCTACCTTCAACCCACGACGCTTTGCACGCGCTGCCGGCACGAGGAGGGCGAACCCACCAATTCAAATGTGTTCTATTCCGAGTCACAGCACTCTCTTGCAACACTGTCGACTACGATTCATACTGATGCACCGACCGGACACTCTGCGAGCGATTTAAACTCGTCGAGCGATCGCCACGTGAATTCAGCGGCGAGCGCCAAGCAGGAAACCCACGAAAAACCACCGGCGATAAAAATCTTAAAAGCGTCAACCTTTCAAGCACTTTGACGAAGCTCCATACCCTTCCAAAAGTAATGTTAAAATCTCTGCAACTCTCTAAGGGTCAGGGCCGTTTTTTAATAGACACCGGTTCACAAATTAATATAATTGAAGTAGCTGCACTCAATCCAAATACGGATATTTACACATGCGACATAATGAGGGTAATCGAAATAACATCAGGTTGTACGGAGAGCATTGACGCAGCTTATATAAATATCCTAAACACCGTATCCAAATTTTATGTTTTTCAGGACCCTCTGCCCTTCGTGAGTGGTGGAATCCTCGGTTTAGAATTTCTGAGATGTGAAAAGGCAGAGATCTCATTCCATCACGACACACTCGTAATTAATCGTGACCCTATTAGACCAATTCCGTTTTTGAATGAAGATGAAATTACCATAGATCATACTCCAACCCCCCTCGCAGCAACTTCAATTCAAGAGGCAGAATCAACCCAAAATGCTAATACTCCGACTCTTAAAATAAAAGCACACGCTCGTCAGGTAATTCCTATCCGCGTAGTAGACTCAAGCACTAAAGAGGGAGACTTACCCTTAGTGGACACCCCTAAAGGTGTATTTATTGGCAACACTGCAGTCTCCGTAAGATATGGACATTGCTATGCGTTGGCAATAAACTGCACCGAAAAAGATGTCAACATTCAGACTCCCCCTCAGAATTTAACACCTTATGATGTCTATGACGAGGAGTCTGATGGTTTAGACACTGTTCTTAGAGACGGTCAAACGTCAACTCTCTCTGTCGAGGAAAGAGTCGCGAAAATTTGCGAAAAAAGAAAAGTCCATTTATTGGGACCACATCGACGACAGCGTGCTAAAAATTACATCGAAGCTTTCCCCTTTCTTTTTTCGTTAGACGGGGACGGCCTCCCTGGAACCGATATTGCGCAACACAGCATTCCTACCACCGACAATTTGCCTGCCTTTTCTAAACAATATCGATACCCTCCGATGCATAAGCCTGAAGTCCGGATGCAAATAGAAAAACTAATAGAAAACGGCATCATCGGTTCATCAAAATCTTCCTATAACTCGCCTCTATGGATCGTTCCAAAAAAGGTGGACGATCAAGGGAACAAGCGATGGCGTCTTGTTATAGATTTTCGGGCACTGAACGAGAAGACCGTAGACGACGCATACCCCCTCCCCAACATCGATGAAATTCTAGACCATCTCGGTGGGGCAAAGTATTTTTTAGTATTTGACTTGACTTCCGGGTTTCACCAAATACCGCTGAATCCGGACGACAAAGAAAAAACTGCTTTTTATACCGATAATGGGCATTATGAATTTCATCGTATGCCGTTTGGTTTAAAGGGCGCTCCAGCTACCTTCCAAAGGTTGATGGATCGTGTTTTAACTGGACTACAGGGGACGGAGTTATTCGTTTATATAGACGACATTGTCGTTTATGTGTCCACCTTAGACGAACACGATCAAAAAGTTTACCGTCTTTTTACGCGACTTTGGAAAGCCGGGTTACGTCTGCAACCCGAGAAATGTATGTTTCTCGCCACGGAAGTCGCGTATTTGGGACATGTTGTTTCAGAAAAAGGCGTTTGCTCCAACCCCCAAAAAATCGAAGCTGTGAAGAATTTTCCGGTACCAAGGAGCCCTAAGAACATTAAAGAATTCTTAGGACTCATTGGCTATTACCGCAGATTCATCCCAAACATGGCCTCAAGAGCAAAGCCGTTGACGGAACTTCTAAAAAAAATCGCTCTTTTGAATGGAAGGCTAAATAACAAACAAGTTTCGAAGACCTTCGCGACATTCTCTGCAACGAGCCAATTTTACAATGCCCTAGGTTCGATGAGCCGTTCACTTTAACAAAAGATGCGTCTAATCTCACTATAGGCGCGGTACCAAGTCAAGGGAAGTTAGGCGAAGATTTGCCGATAGCTTTCACGTCCTGTGTTCTTAATTCAGCCGAAGTCAACTATTCTGCTTCGGAGAAGGAGTGTTTGACTGTCGTTTTTTTACCAAACATTTTCGCTACTATTTATATGGACGAAAGTTCACAGTGGTAACCGACCATCAAGCCTTAGTCTGGTTACACAACACCCGTGACACGTCGTCACGCATTCTCCTTTTGCGGTTGAAGCTAATGGATTACGCATGCGCGATTAAGTACCGCCCTGGGAAAATTAATATGAATGCAGACCCGCTTTCGAGAAATCTGACCGAGTCTCGTCCTGCTGCTATGACTTTCTCAGCGACAATTAAAAGAGGGCGCGGCGGGCCGCGCAAAATACCACCTGCAATAACCCCTCCTTCAACTCAGATTGCTGATAGCGAGACTGACGGAATTGCAGGTCGAGTTAAAGCGCGTCGAGAGGCTTTACAATTCATTAAGCGTAAATTAATTCTGGGAAAACCAATCGGGGAATCGATAGAGCCTTTAGGTTTGTCATACTCTTCTGATGAAGAAACCGATTTTTGCGATGTGTCAATGCGTAGAATCGGTCGCAAGAAGAATCGAAAACATCTTGTAAGATTTGAAAATGGTAGTGAGTATCTTCCGTCACAAAGTGACTCGAACCTCGAATTACTTTTCCCGGATTCCGAGGCGCCGACACGCAGCAACGACCAGAATCTAGACAAATCGCATCCCTTTAAAAGAAGCAGGTAATCCCAGTTTGGTCAGCCAAAATGTTGAGGAATCTACTGCTTTTCAATCACCAGTGGTTACCTTACCACCCATTCCCGACCATTCAGACACAGATTCAAATGACGAAACACTCTGTGAACTGGACGAAACTGTCATTTCCGCAACTGATGTAGTTGACACAACGATCCAGGAACTCCCTGAGCCCCTATTAGAATCCATTCCCTTTAAATCACCTTTGATTCGTCCAGTGCCACAACCTGCCGACGAACCTCCGCTTCAGGTTGAACACACTAAGAAACCACTAGCTGTCGGGTTGTACGAAACGATCCCAACGGATGAAGATTTACCAATTAATCTACCAAAATATAAGGATCCTGACCTATCATCTCTCTCCATCGAGATTACGCGAGACTCTCTGACCATGGGGAAGGACAATCTTGTCCATTTCATCCCCGCAGATTGCGTCGTCTCAACGAGCGTTAGTCAGACCTTATTAGATCTTGACTACTTAAATCTGGATTTAATTCGCGAGCAGAATCCAAAAAGGGTCAAGTTATAGTTGCAAAAGCTGGAAAAACAGCCATCTTTAGCATCATTATTAGTGAAAATTGTTACGACGACCCCACACCAGAAGGCCTTTTTTATGCTCTCTCAAGTTTAAAAGTCGCTTTAAACGAGCTTAAGATCAAAACTGTGAGAATCCCTGCGATTAACGATGGACTTGATAAAAACCCAGTTAACACTCTCAGGAATACACTCTTTCTAGTATTCGCGGGTTGTGATTTCAAGTTCACTCTTTGCTCCGGTGAGGTGCAGATACCTCTGCCTGAGCAGAGGAAAAGTATAATCCGCGAATATCACGACAGTCTAATCGCCGGCCAAGAGAGTAACCAAAACTTACCGTCGCATTCGCGATCGATTCTTGTGGCCTGACATGAAAACAGATGTGCAAAACTTTGTCAGAACTTGTCACAGCTATCAAAAAAAGAAGTTGGTACGCATTAAAACGCGCCAGTCTATGATTATCACCGACACCCCGGCCGACGCGTTCGATAAGATATCCATCGATCTCGTAGGTCCTCTTCCGCGTACACCAAGCGGAAACTAGTACGTTCTGACAATGCAGAATAATCTTACGAAATTCTGTATTGCCGAACCAATCCCAAATAAGCGAGCTTCAACGGTAGCCGACGTTTTCGCGCGGAGTCTCATTGCTGCATTCGGATGCCCGCGCGCAATCCTCACCGACCGAGGCAAGGAGTGCGAGAATCAGATTCTTCGTAACTTAGCCATCATTTTCCGAATCAAACACGAGACAACATCAGGTTATCGACCACAGAGTAATGGGTCGCTCGAACGAAGCCATCAAGTGCTCATTGACTGTTTAAAGCACTACGTGGAAGATTACGAGGATTGGAATCGGCTGATCCCCTTTGTCATGTTGTCAAACAACACCTCGATCCACGAGGCCACGAAATTTACACCGTACCAGCTCGCTTATGGCAAATCAGCACGAATCCCATCCTCCTTCCCCGCTACTGACGAACTGCTAACGTACGGGCGATATCTTCAGGAACTCATGACACACCTTGGAGACATCCGCGAGCGTGCGAACGATAACCTGATTCACGCGAAAGAGCGTTCGAAGCAGCTCTACGACAGACATTTTAACGAACAAAATTTTAAGGTGGGAGATCGAGTACTGACTTTAAAGGAAGAACGTTCAAAATTACAAGATCATCACAGTAATCTCTATACGATAGTAGAAATTCTAGATAAAAACACAGCTATCTTGGAAAATGAGAGAGGAGGAATAATCCGCAAATATGTAGATAAATTAAAATTCTATTACGAAAGAAGTTCCGATTCCGAGAGTTCCATCTAATATGCTTGTTCTTTTCAGGTACACCTACGAGTTCATATCCTTCTTTCGAAACAATGTGTTCCACACTCAAAGGACAGTTTATTTTAACTACCAGTTCTTCTGACAACGCCATAAGTGCAATACTAAGCCAGGGAACCAATGCATCCCTGGGCGAAGATCAAATAGTAGCACGTGCGTCTCGTATTCTTAATGCATCGGAAATTAAGTATTCTGCCTCGGAGAAGGAGTGTTTGGCATTTGTATATTTTACCGAGCATTTTCATCGCGACCTTTTCAACCGAAAAATCACAATGGTAACGAAACATCAAGAATTTTGGGTCGAGCTAAACAATATTAGTAACATGTCACCACGCCTTATCCGTTGGCAGTTAAAGATGATGGATTACGAATTCGAGATAAAACACGATGAAATACAAGGAAGCATTGCTTTGAATGAGGGAAAACTTCATTTGTCATCAAACTGCAGTTCAGATAACACCTCCTTAAATGCTCCAAGTCTTTCTTGAGTCATCGAGTTAACTCGACTCTAAGGAGGGGGACATAACCCTATCCATTCACGTTTTTTTTACCTTTTATCCTTTCACAATCCACTACAAACAATAACCAACCAAACTCCAACTTTCTAAAACAGTAATGTATGCAGCATGCACCTTTCCTCTTCCCCAATACCACCTACACTCTCAACCTTTCCAAATTTACACCCCTTTCCTCTGATTGGGCAAATCCCAGAATAAGCGGCTCCTTTGCGTTGTTCACGGATGAGACCCGGAGGACGATTTTGAAACGTTAGAATCAGGAATCCAATTTTTGTTCGACCTTCGAGTAAGATTAGACTAAAAATCTGATCCCTTCCTGATTTGGCGCTGTCAATCAGGACTCGAGTCATCAATTTCGCGAATCTGTCAAGCTCCTCTTTTGGGAACTCGTTCCGTATTCAAGCCTCTGTCCGTGAGTCGGCAACGAGCAAAGTTACGTCTACTTCCTGGACTCAGTTCTGTTAGTTTTGTTAACTAAATTAAAGTTTTGTGCCCGGAACCTTTTTCGGTAGCTGTAATTTAGAAGCAGTATTTTCCACAATTATATTCCAGTGATTAAATAAGAAGCAGAAGCAATTTATCAAGCGTCTTCCAGCAGCCAGGCAGTTTCCTGATAACAACGTACAAGTGAGTCAAAATCTTAGTTTAATAAATTGCAGTCTTATGTTCCAAAACGTATCCTTTCTGATTCACGTATTGATTTCTCCCTTTTACTCTCATATTTCCTTCTTCCAATAATATTCCGAATAAACATAGTTGTGGGTGCCTTTCTTCCCTTAAAACAGGCAAGATCCCATAGAAATCCTCACTCAGCCGCTCGAGGACGGGTTTAATTTATTTTGTTAATTAACTCAACTGGGCGTCGCTACCGCGACGTAACAGTTAGTTCCTATGATGTGATTTCTTTTTTATAATAAGATTCTTTATTTCATGTATAATTTAAAAAGAAGTATAATGAAAATTCGCTTTTCGTCTGAAATCTTAAGCTAAATATTATAATAAGAGTTATGCCGAAAATCTAATTTGTAAACAAATTCATTAAAATTAATTAAATTTGTTGGTAATGTATAATTTTCTTAATTTTTTTAAACTTGAAATTTGAAAATATATATCAAGAAATCATTTTTTTATAATCTAATGTACGAAGACATAGTTTTCAATGATATTAAATGATGCCCATTATTCACAGTTAATATTAACAATAAAATAATATTTTCAGAACGAAAAAAATTTGGTGCTATGTAAAATGATATTTTGTTTGCTTTTTCCTGCACCCAATGACCTTTTTTATCCCGATTTACAATAAAAAAAACGCATTTCACAATTTTTTTTGGAAAATTCAACTTAAAAAAGTAGCAGTGCTCTCTTATAGTACACTGAAAAAAATTGCATTGAATTAAGTAGGCTAATTTACTTGGCTGATTTTACTTGAAAGAAGCAAGTATTTTCTTTTTACAAGAGACCGATTTTCTTGAATTAAAAAAATAATAGAATCAGGAAAACTATTTGAATCAAGAATATATTTACTCTAAGCAAAAAACTATTGAGTTAATGTGTTTCATTATACTTATTTGCGTGAAGTTTAATAAAATATTGAATTAAGAATATTATATTCTCATGTCACGTAACTAAAACTCTAACAAAATTCTTGATCCAAGTAAATTCATATACTTATTTTGACTACTATTTTAATTAAAACTTGTTTTGTATGTATTAATCTACTTAAAATTAAATCATTTCGAATTTTTTCAAACCGTGAAACATTTTTGTAAATAATAAATAATAAATATATGACAGCATAAAACAAAGTTATAAGCTTTAAAAAATGCTTAAGAATACAATTATTACATTTTCTTGATAATTCAAAAAAATGTTATGCGTTTATAAAGCAAAACATTTAAGGAAAAAGAATTCAATAACATTTTTAAAAAGTTTATTAAGAATGCATTTCATTTCATGAAAGAATAATTTTAAAAATGACAATTAGAAATTTTTTAAATAAAAGAATTGAGAATGCAAGGAGGAAGCAAATAAATATTTTCTATACGACCACCGTGAGACCCTATCACTTTTAACCTGCAAGTTCTTGCACCAAACTTTTCTTTACAGAATTCTTTTTTCTTCTGATTTCGAAGTATCTCATACTTTATTTTAAATTAAAAACAGAAGTTTTTAAAAATTAGTAAATATTTCTCACTGAGGTTATTAAACCGTTTTTCAATTCAAAAGTTATTAATTCTATATAAGCTTTAGATCGTTTTTAAGCGGATTACATTTTTAAAGAAAAAAGTGTTGAGCCCTTTGTATAATAAGTGAAGTTCAATTATTTTTTGTATATTTTATATTGTTTTCTTAAGAAATCAATTCCATTTTTAAATCGTAGTAAACAATGTATGATCAAAGCATCCGACAAATTAAAAACTTTGTGGTTTATGTAAATTTTCTTATAGCAGAACATTATTTTCTGTCATTGATGTTATTGAAGAATTTTTGTACATGCAATTTTTCTTTATTATTCATTACCTTTGTGTCGTTTTTAAGCGTTTTAAATATTTAGAAACAACAAGTGTTAAGTCCCTTATTAAATAAATGAAACTTACTTCGCTTTTTCACATATTTTATATTATTGTTTAAGACATATAATTTTTCATTAAAAATTGAGTAAGAGAGTATTATATACAATAAAAGAGTTGGATAAATTGAAAACTGCGCATTTTATGGAGAATTTTTGTTTATTGTTTATAACTTTTAGGTAATTTATAACATTTCTAAATTATTAAGAAAACAAAAGTATAGAGCCTTTTTTGAAATAAGTAAAATTCAATTCTAAAATTATTATAAATAAAAAATGGTATATTAAAATCTTTCAAAAATTTTCAAGTATCATCAGAAAGATGTTTTTTTAAAAGAAGCATTGAGTTCCACAACGGGTCCATATCATGTCACATGCGGCAAGTCTCTCTGCGGCGAGTCTCTTCTGCGGCATGTCACAACTGCGGCATCTCTACCCAGCGGCTTCTCTCCCGCGCGGCATTTCTCACTGTGAAATTGACGTTTTTGCGGCATCTCTCACCAGTAAAAATTCTCCCAGTGGCATCTCTCCCTTCCAAAAAATGTTTAATGCCCAATTAAAAATGGCTAAACTGAGGCAAGTCTCCCTGGACTAATTGTCTTCCCGGTGGCATCTCTACCCCGGAAAATATTTTCGGGTTCATATTAAAATATTAAAACTGCGGCAAGCCTCCCGGAACTAATTGTCACATCTGCGGCATCTCCCACCAGCGAAAAGCCTCCCCAGTGGCATCTCTCACCCGTGGAAGAATGTTCAAATCCACATCAAAGTGGAAAAAATGTGGCAAGTCTCTCACGACTGATTGTCACACCTACGGCATCTCTCGCCCGCGGCAAGACTCCCCAGCGGCATTTTCCGTTCGGGAAAAATTTTCCAATCCACGTCAAACTGGCAAAAGTGAGGCAAGTCTCCCAGGATTAATTGTCACATTCGCGGCAAGTCTCCTCAGCGGCATCGCTCCCCCAAGAAATATTTTTAAGGACTTCTAAAAATGGCAAAAGTGCGACAAGTCTCCCAAGCGGCATCTCTCCCCCAAGAAAATTTTGTAAGAACTTCTTAAAATGGCAAAAATGCGGCAAGTCTCCCAAGCGGCATCTCTCCCCCAACAAATTTTTTGTTAGTTTTAAAGATGGCAAAAATGCGGCAAGTCTTCCCAGCAGTTTTTTTATCTGACTTGCTGCGGGTTTCCCATCTTTGGAAGTAGTTAAAAAATTGTATAGGGATAAAGATGTTTCTGGCGAGACTAGCTACAGTTTTACCATCCTTAGAACTGATTAGAAAATTTTCCTGCGGGAAAGATGCCGCTGGGGAGACTTGCCGTACTTTTGCCATTTTTAGAAGTCCTTAAAAAATTTTCTTGGAGGAGAGATGTCACTGAGGAGACTTGCCGCACTTTTGCCATTTTATGAAGTTCTTAACAAATATTCATGGGTGAGAGATGCCGCGGGGGAGACTTGCTGCATTTTCCCCATCTTTAAAACTACTTAGAAAATTTGTTAGGGGATAGATGCCTCTGGGGACACTTGCCTTACTTTTCCCATTTTCAGAAGTCCTTACGAAATTTTTTTGGGGGAGAGATTCCTAAGAGAGACTTTCCGCACAATTGCCATTGTTAGAAGTTCTTAAAAAATATTCATGGGGGAGAGATGCCGATGGACAGACTTGCCGCATTTTTGCCATCTTTAAAACTACTTAGAAAATTTGTTGGGAGAGAGATGCCGCTTGTGAGACTTGCCGCACTTTTGCCATTTTTCAAAGTCCTCAAAAAAATTTCTTGGGGGAGAGATGCCACTGGGGAGATTTGCCGCATTTTTTCCATCTTTAAAACTACTTAGAAAATTTTTTGGGGGAAAGATGCCGCTTGGGAGACTTGCCGCACTTTTGCCATTTTTAGAAGTTCCTAAAAAATATTCATGGGGGAGAGATGTCACTGGGGAGACTTGCCGCATCTTTACTATCTTTAAAACTACCACAAAATTTTTTGGGGGAGGGATGCCTCTGGGGAGACTTGCCGCACTTTTGTAATTTTTAGAAGTCCTAAAAAAATTTTCTTGGGAGAGAGATGCCGCTGAGGAAACTTTCCGCATTTTCTCCATCTTTAAAACTACCAAAAAATTTGTTGGAGGAGACATGCCGCTGGAGAGACTTGCCGCACTTTTGCCATTTTTAGAAGTTCCGAAAAAAATTTTTTGGGGAAGAGATGCCGCTGGGCAGCCTTGCCGCACTTTTGCCATTTTTAAAAGTCCTTACAAAATTTTTTTATGAGAGAGATGCCGCTAGGGAGACTTGCCAAATTTTTACTATCTTTGGAAGTACTGAACAAATTTTCTTGGGTGAGAGATGTCGCTGGGAAAACTTGCGGCAGTTTTTCCAATTTTAGAAGTTCTTACAAAATTTTCGTGGGGGACAGATGCCGCTGGGGAGACTTGCCGCAGTTTTTCCACCGTTGGAAGTGCTTAACAAGTTTTTTCGGGAGAGAGATGCCGCTGGCTAGTTTTGCCGCGGGCGACAGATGCCGTAGGTGTGACAATCAGTCGTGAGAGACTTGCCACACTTTAGCCACTTTGATGTAGATTTGAACATTCTTCCACGGGCGAGAGATGTCACTGGGGAGACTTTTCGCTGGTGGGAGATGCCGCAGATGTGACAATTAGTGCTGAGAGGCTTGCCGCAGTTTTAATATTTTAATATGAACCCGAAAATATTTTCCGGGGTAGAGATGCCACCGGGAAGACAATTAGTCCAGGGAGACTTGCCTCAGTTGAGCCATTTTTAATTGGGCATTAAACACTTTTTGGAAGGAAGAGATGCCACTGGGAGAATTTTTACTAGTGAGAGATGCCGCAAAAATGTCAATTTCACAGTGAGAAATGCCGCGCGGGAGAGAAGCCGCTGGGTAGAGATGCCGCAGTTGTGACATGCCGCAGATAAGGCATGCCGTAGATGTGTCATGCCGCAGTTGTGACCTAACGCAAATGAGACATTCCGCAGATATGACAAGCCGCAGATGTGACATGCCGCATGTGACATGATATGGACCCGATTTTATTACCGAGATCCAAGTGCTCCGATAGCGAAGTCGGTAGAGCGCGCGGTTAGGACACTAGTTTATAGGTAGTTTAGGTAGGGTTCGAATCCTCGTGGAGTGCGATTTTTCAAAGAGATTAAGCGTGCGATTATATTTGTAAGTAAACAGTGTACGAGAATTACGTGTTCTAATATTTTAAAAATTGGAGATTATGTAACAATAAATTCAAAAATAATTTTTTTTCATTGAGAAATAATTTTCAGTTGAGGCTCATTCTATTGATCCGATCCTTCATATTCTTATATTAAGAAAATATATTCTTGAAGTGTATCAGAAATGATTTCTTGGAAGTGAACTATGTTCTGCATTTGAATACATCTCTATATGAAGTAACACAATAAAGTTCTAGAATAATAAAATACGATATTCTATCTGAGAATACATTATCTCAGGTTAAGAAAATGTACGCTTTGTTCCAAGCATACGGTAGCAAGTATTTATTTATTTGGAACAAACTCATATTCTATCGTCCCTATTTGTACCTGCGATTGACTTGAATCAAGTAACATTTACTTGATTCAAGAACAATTTTTTTTCGGTGTACAATTCCTTAAGAAGATTTTTAGCTAAAAATGATTGAGATCGGTTGAAAATTTAAAAGTAGGCAGAATTTCCGACAAAAGTTTATTTTTTTCCTACTGTGCGGCCCCTAAACGCGTAATTCGCGTGTTTGTATTTATTGCTTGTTCATGATTGTTAATTTACCACATTCTGGGTATAGAAGGTCGTCTTCTGGCAACGGAAAATGGTTTCCCGGAAGTGACAGAAATTTTTCGAGAATTGCAAAAGAGTAGAGACGAATAAGAAATAAATGAAGAATAACTTGATGGGGCATTAAATGGCGACCTTCTGTGGACGTATTTGTCCACATGTCGGTTGCCGGTAATCGGGACTGAAAAAAGAAGCTGTGAGCCTTGATCGTTCACTAATTAAGTCGCTACGCTTCTGATGCAGACACGTTTATAAATAAGAGTATCTTCGAATCTCGTAGGATCGACTTCGATTTATTTTCCTGATTCAACACAACACGCCCAATGTGTCGTTAATAATCTGCCAGATGATTCATCTTTGGATGTCTAGTCTAGTCTACAGGAAAGACGAGTTAGGCATTGGGCATTCTTCGCTGATGTGTATCTAGATTTAATCAAAAAAGGCCATGGAAGCTGTTCTATAATTGAAATACATCAGTTTTGGAAGCAGCAAAATTTAAACGCATTACGAACTCAGATGAGTTCGCTGACCATCAATTTTTGTACCATCCATCCTTTCACGTTTTAATTATTGCCTTCTCATCAGAGGAGGTATTAGATTTGTGTAAAATTTGACCCCATCCCCCAGTTTTTGTCAAATGTCCACGTTTTGAGACCCCCTAAATCCAAAAAACAGGTTTTTACGAATGTGTCTGTACGTATGTCTGCCTTATGTATGTCTCCTAAACTAAACTTCAAGTTCGTTAGCCAGCCATTTTGGATAAAAAGTCAAAAAGTGAGCGCATTTTGAATATTTTTGAGACCACTTTTTTCAAAATTCAAAAATTTATCTTACGGATATTTATAGTATTCGTCCTACATTCGCCCTACAAGATTATCATAACAACTTTTTGAATTTTCTTGAAAAATCGAAAATTCAAATTTTGACAGCATGCAACATAATGGAAAATCCAAAAACCTAATGCGCGCGACTGTTGGTTCTCGCGCTTCGCGCTCGAGTTTTTGCAGATTATTTAAAACTAAAGGTAAAAGTATCGACAACAATAATTTTATGATTGTGAATTCTCTTTTGTTAAAACTCCTTCGACTTTAACAAACACATTCTCATCACATATCTCCTACTTCCCACTCGAGTTTATCTCTGAAACTTTATGTCATTCCCATAAATGTATATTATTATAATTCAGAACTTGTATTGGTATTAAAAGGGACGAAATTTTATTGCCCCCTTTAAAAAATTTGAAAATATTTTTTGCAATTCATTTTTAATTCACCCTAAATTATTATTAGTTTATCCTAAATTTTTTTTAATTCTCCTAAATTTACTCAATTCTATTCATTCGATAAAGTTTTTATTTCATTCATCTTGAAGTCTTTAAAACTCACCCTAAAGTGGGAGGGATTTGATAAAATTCTTTTGAAGTTTATTTAATTTTTCCCTAATTAATTTCAAACTCATTTTTGAATTTATTGAATTATGATTGTACAAAATGTAGAACTGATTTATTTTGAAAGTAGTTAGTTTAAATAAGTTTGTTTTGGACATGTTATGTTAAAATTTTTTTAAGCTAAATGAAAATTTTCCATTTCAGTATTTTTTTAAATATTATATTTATTTTATAAGATATTATCTTGAAACTATTCAGCTTCTACGTTTTTAATTTTTTGAAGAATGGTTGCGACTCAAATTCCTTGATTCAGAAAGTGTGCTTTTGATACTTTAAATAATATTTTTTGTTTATTTTTAATGTTTTGAATTTGAATATATAAATGAGAAAAAAGCCTTTTTGGAGACTAAAAAAAAAACTGGTAAACTTTGGTATATAAAAAAAACATTAATAAAAATTGTGTCTTATAAAAAAGTGATTAATAACAAATTTGTAGATATTTTTTGAGTGCATAATGTTTGCCTCATAATTTTATACCTACCTTATATAGTTTGATATCAAAATAAATTTTTTATTACTTTTTGTTTGATTAAAATTTGAATTATCAATTTTTCAAAAAAATTCAAAAAGTTGTTATAATAATCTTGTAGGGTTTTCAAAAATTAACATTTTACTTTTCAGGTACTATGATAAAGTGTACAGACAATTTTTTAATCATGAAAAAATATGGTCTCAAAAACTTTCAAAATACGCTAACTTTTAAAATTTTTATCCAAAATGGCTGACCAACGAACTTGGCATTTAGCGTAGGACACTAAAAGAGTGTATCAAAGGCCAATCTAATATATTATTTTGTTCAAAAGTTATCGTGCTCATAGACAGACAGACATAAAGACAGACAGACACATTCGTAAAAACCTGTTTTTCGGATTCAAGAGGTCGCCAAACGTGAATTTTTTACAAAAGAAATTAAATGACAAAAGTTGTGATTAGAGTATGCCCACGAACCGGGAAGATTTTTTTGTTTTTTACAGTTAATCATGTTTTTCATGATTAGAACCAAAACTATACATCCTATCAAAAAGTGGTCAATAACAAATTTGGAGATCTTTTTTAAATGCACAATTTTTGTGTCTTTATCTTTTATAGTATTTTGCATAGTTTGGCCGAAAAATGTAATTTTTGGATTTTTCATAATTTTGTATGCTGTCCAAATATGAAATTTGGATTTTTCAAAAAAATTCAAAAAATTGTTATGATAATCTTGTAGGACATTCAAAAAGAGACATTATTCTTCAATTGACTTTTTTCATATCGGGCGTTATTTATCCTAAAATGTTCATTTTCGTGTGCTTTTTGGAATTTTGTAAATGCTATAACTCTGGTAATTTTTGATATTATTAAAAAAGTCATTTGAATAATTTTTAGAATTTTTGAATACTATTAATAACCGTACAGAAAATGTTTGAATTTTTTAAAAAGTGGTCTCAAAAATATTCAAAATGTGCCCACTTTTTGAATTTTCATCCAAAATGGCTGGATGACGAATTTGAACTTTAGTTTAGGACACTAAACGATTGTACCAAAGGCAAATCTAATAGATTCATTTTTTCAAAAGTTATCGTGTTCACAGGAGACAGACATATGTACATACGCACAGACATACAGACATACAGACAGGCAGACACGTTCGTAAAAACCTGTTTTTCGGATTCAGGGGGTCTCAAAACGTGGACATTTGACAAAAACTGGGGGGGGGGGGGCAAATTTTACACAAATCTAATACCTTCTTTGATGAGAATATATATATATATATATACATATGTATGTATGTATGTATGTATGTATGTATGTATGTATAATTTAGGAGTTAAAAAGCGGCAGACTGCTCAGTAGACCGTACGAGTAAAGTTGAAATCATAAAAATAATAATAAAATTTTGAATACCAATTTTTTTTTAAATTCGCATTTTTTTACACGGACAATGAAACTACGTCTATATTAATACCAACGCAATTTATGAATTACACTAATATGCATTTATGGGAATGATATAAAATTTCCGGGATAAATTTGAGTGCGAAGCACGTGATACGTGATGAGAGTGTGTTCCTTAAGGCTGAAGGAGCTTTAACCAAAGAGAATTCACAATCACCAAATTACTGCCATCAATGCTTTCAACTAAAAAGTCTCTACACGAAGATGGAGCGCGTAGCACGAGGCTAATTCATTATCGAACGCAAAGCGCGAGAACCGACAGTCGCGCGCCCGAGGCGCGGTCAACTTTTCGATCGAAGCGAGACGCGCGCAAAGAGAATGTACCCGCGAGGCGGGCATATTTTTTGTTTAATTTATTTATTAAAAATTTTATGAAAGCAGTCTTATGTTAGTTAAAATACATCAAATTTCCAAGATTTTAATGTGAAAAGACATAACCAGATTTTTATTTGAAAATTAAGATATTTTTTTGGTCGAAATATTCATTATTATGTTTTTTGTTCAAATTTAATATTTTTGGTTGAAAAATAAACTGGCTGGAAAATCATCTGTTCTGGTTGAAAATTAATTTTTTTAACTGTAAATTAAGCTATACCGCTTTTCGTTTATAAATTAAATTTTTGATTGAAAGTTGGAATTTTTTATTTAAAAATTCCAAACTTGCTTGAAACTCGTCTTTTTTCTAGAAAAATATTTTCTAGGTTGAAAATTCATCTTTTTGGTGAAGAATTCATTTCTATGGTTTATATGTGAACTATTTAGTTAAAAAAAAAATTTTTTTTGTAGAAATCTACTTGTCTTCGTTGAAAATTCAACTATTTTGTTAAAAATTTATTTTGTTTACGAAGCATTAAAATATTCCATTTTTGTTAAAAATTGATCGGATTCAGTTAAGAATTTTATTATTTAGTTAAAAGTTCATGGATCTTGTTGGAAATTAAAAATTGTTGATGGAAAGTTATTCACATTGGCCCATGGTGCAAAACTGAATTATTCAGTTGAAAATTAATTTCTTTGGTTCAAAATTGATCTACTTTGTTAAAAATTCTTTTTTCTTTTGTAGAAATTCAGTCTTTTTGTTTGAAAATTCAAATTTCAGTATTTAGTTGAAAATGCATTATTTTATTGACGATTAAAATTGTTTAATGGAAAATTATTATTCTCGATGTAAGGTTAAATTATTAATTCAAAAATTATAAATTATAATTTATCTTTATTAGTTAAAGATTCGTGTTTTTTGTTGGAAATTTATCTTCTTGATAGAAAATTAATGTCATTAATTAAAATGTATTTTTTGTTCTTGAAAATTCAACTAATTGCTTGAAAATTCTTTTTTTTTCTTAAAAATTTATATTGTTATTTGAACATTTAAATCTTTAATTTTTGGTTAAAATGTTCACATTTTGCAGTTGAAAATTTCACTATCAATTTGAAGAATCATGTATGTGGCTAAAAATTATAGTTTTTTCATTACAAGTTTTTTCCTGAGATGAATATTAAATTTTTTGGTCAAAAACTCATTTCCTTAGTCCAAATTTAAATATTTTGTTAAAAAATATATGTTGTAGAAATTAGGTTTTCTTGGTTTAAAATTCACGTTTTTGATTAGGAGTATATTTCTTTTGTTAAAAATTCGTTGTTTCTTTTGTGAAAATTAATTTTGTTAAATAAGCACTTTATTCTATACTTATTGAAAATTTCTTTCCCTCGTTGAAAATGAAATTAATTTCTTTAAAATTTTTTTTTGTAGAAATTATGTGAAATTGCCTTATGATTGATCTTTTTTATCGAAAATTCATTTCTTTGGTTCCAAATTTAACTATTTTCTTAAAAATTCTTTTTTTTTCGTAGAAATTAAGTCTTCTTGTTTTTCTTCATCTTTTTAGTTAAAAATCTATTTCTTTGGTTAAAAATTCCTTTTTTTTAAATTAAAATTAATTTGGTTAACTAAGAATTCAAATGTTCAATTTTTTGTTGAAAATTTATCTTTTTAAGTTAGAAAATTCACTATTGTGTTGAAAAAGCATGTATATATCTTGTTGAAAATTAAGATTTTTTTCTTCATAATAAAAAATTAAATTGTTAAGTTGAAAATTATTTTTTTTTGTTCAAAAATTCATCATTGGAGTGGGACATTCGATTCTTTAGTGGAAAATTAAACTGTTTTGTTGAAAAATTACAAAATTTTGGTCTGAAAGATTAAATTTCTGCTGGACTTATCTCTAAATTATAAAATCTTTGGATTTTGTAGAATAATTTTATTAAAATAATATATTTTAAATCCTCCTCTCCTCTTCCTCTTCCTCTTCCTCTTCCTAAAAAACAGTAAGATTTCAAGAAAACCTCCTCCCCACAAATCGGATGACCCCTGAAGACAAAGCCTGAAAAATAGCATAAGGAGAAAGTGGAGTAGCCTCCTATTCAATATATAATTATTGTAAACCATAAAGATAATTGAAACCGAATGACCCATAATAGAACGATAACGGCAATATAATAACACAATAATTATAGCCCAATCTTTTATTAATGATATAACGATGATAAAATTATTATAGATTCCCAGCAGAAGATAATATTCTTATCCCACAAATACCTGGAAAAATTGTCTCTGCTATTTATTTTTCACTCCTTTTGATTTATTAGCTTAGCTTTTATTACCCGCAATTATTCATAAGTCCATGAAAGGATTATAATATATGTAAATTAATTTTAAGCATAAGGACTAAAGTTACGTAAAAGTGTAGCAGTCAGTCTTCTTTGAAAATAAAAGTCAACCCTGAGGATGCCTTGAAACTTGTTAGTAAGTAAAGGAAAAAGGCGAATTGGAACGATCGTAAGTCCGACCTTGAAGACGATGACAAGAGAGCTGGCTCATCGTGCACTACCTTAACCAACTATCAGTGATTCACTAATTCTGACAATATGCAGGATGTTCTCTAGAGGAAAGAACCTCTTTAAGGCTTCTTCGAAGACACAACACTATACTCCACTATACAATACTATATAGCTCTAATGTAAACTGGTCTCACCTACAATTATGTGTGCGTACCTATATGATTCCTCGGAAGGATATTATGATGAACACGGTGCGATACAACGCACGTGACATCCAAGATAAATAATCTTCATTATACTATAATGCTCAGACTCTTCCCTTTTTCAATTGCATTACACATCTATAATAAGGTGAGATCCTTCTACAAGAGCAATCTTGTTTTTATGGGATAGATCTTTTTTCGTGTCACTAGTTTTGCATTAACTGAAGATCATCCAAATCCGCTATTATTAACGTAGGATTTATGATATCATAGTTTGGCAAGAACTGATCTTTGTCAGTTTCTTCAGACTAGAAGTAATCAAGAAATAGTTTTTGATAGATAAATTAGAATTTTGAAC
>NC_046665.1:107581291-107582430 GCF_010883055.1 Belonocnema kinseyi | reverse complement strand
TTATGACATCATAGTTTGGCAAGAACTGATCTTTCTCAGTTTCTTCAGACTAGAAGTGATCAAGAAATAGTTTTTGATGGATAAATTAGAATTTTGAACTACATAAACTATATGATTCCTCGGAAAGGATTTTGTCAATAGGATACAATGTTCGTGTCATCAAAGATGATAATCATTATATTATAGTACTGATTTTATGCTTTTCTTTTTCAATTACATTACGCATCTGTAATAAGGTGAGATCCTTCTACAAGAGCAATCTTGTTTTTATGTTTTTTTTTTTTTTGTGTTACTAGTTCTGCATTAACTGAAGATCACCCAAATCGGCTATTATTAGCGTAAGATTTATGATATTATAGGTTGGCAAGAACTGATCTTTGTCAGTTTCTTCAGACTAGAAGTGATCAAGAAATAGTATTTGATGGATAAATTAGAATTTTGAACTACCTAAACTATATGATTCCTCGGAAAGGATTTTGTCAATAGGATACAATGTTCGTGACATCAAAGATGATAATCATTATATTATAGTACTGATTTTATGCTTTTCTTTTTCAATTACATTACGCATCTGTAATAAGGTGAGATACTTCTACAAGAGCAATCTTGTTTTTATGGGGTAGATGTTTTTTTTGTGTCACTAGTTCTGCATTAACTGAAGATCATCCAAATCGGTTATTATTAGCGTAAGATTTATGATATTATAGGTTGGCAAGAACTGATCTTTGTTAGTTTCTTCAGACTAGAAGTGATCAAGAAATAGTATTTGATGGATAAATTAGAATTTTGAACTACCTAAACTATATGATTCCTCGGAAAGGATTTTGTCAATAGGATACAATGTTCGTGACATCAAAGATGATAATCATTATATTATAGTACTGATTTTATGCTTTTCTTTTTCAATTACATTACGCATCTGTAATAAGGTGAGATACTTCTACAAGAGCAATCTTGTTTTTATAGGATAAATGTTTTTTCGTGTCACTAGTTTTTCGTTAGCTGAAGATCATCCAAATCGGTTATTATTAGCGTAAGATTTATGATATCATAGTTTGGCAAGAACTGATCTTTGTCAGTTTCTTCAGACTAGAAGTAATCAAGAAATAGTTTTTGATAGATAAATTAGAATTTTGAAC
>NC_046665.1:107570504-107581191 GCF_010883055.1 Belonocnema kinseyi | reverse complement strand
TTATGACATCATAGTTTGGCAAGAACTGATCTTTCTCAGTTTCTTCAGACTAGAAGTGATCAAGAAATAGTTTTTGATGGATAAATTAGAATTTTGAACTACCTAAACTATATGATTCCTCGGAAAGGATTTTGTCAATAGGATACAAGGCTCGTAACATCGCAGATGATAATCATTATATTACAGTACTCATTCGATGCTTTTCTTTTTCAACGACATTACGCATCTGTAATAAAGTGAAATCCTTCTACAAGAGAAATATTGTTTTTATGGGATAGATGTTTTTTTGTGTCACTAGTTCTGCATTAGCTGAAGATCATCCAAATCGGTTATTATTAGCGTAAGATTTATGATATTATAGGTTGGCAAGAACTGATCTTTGTTAGTTTCTTCAGACTAGAAGTGATCAAGAAATAGTTTTTGATGGATAAATTAGAGTTGTGAACTACCTAAACTATATGATTCCTCGGAAAGAATTTTGTCAACAGGATACAAGGCTCATGACATCAAAGATGATAATCATTATATTATAGTACTGATTCAATTCTTTCCTTTCTCAATGACATTACGCATCTTTTATTAAGTTCGATCGTACTACAAAAGCAATAATCTTTTCATAGGATAGATGTTTCTTGTGTAACTATTTCAGCATTAACTGCACTGTTAAAAATCTATGTTCGAAACTTCCACTACATATATATTGGAAATTTACAATACAAATCCAGTAGCCCATAAAATACTTGTTACAGACAAAGAAAGAAGTTTTCTGACGGAGCCAACACTTTTGTTAAGATATAGTGTACATATAACGCGCGTATTCATGGAAACTCGGATAACCGTGTAATTCACGGAATTAACGGAATTCATATAACGCCCGGAATTCACGGGTTTCATGGAATTCACGAAATTCATTGAATTCGTGGAATTTCGGGCGTTATATGAATTCCGTAAACTCTGTGAATTGCACGAATTCCCGACATTCCAAGAATTTTTGGAATTCACGGAATTTACAGAATTCATGGAATTAATCCCATTGAAAGAAAATACGGACTTCAAAGAATTTATGGAATTCAAAGACTTAAGCGAATGCAAGGAATTTGCGGCATTCAAGGAATTTACGCAATTCAAATATTTTGCGGAATTCACAGATTTCATAGAATTCACAATATTCAAAGAATTTAATAAATTCGTGGAACTCAATAAACTCACGCAACTAATTGAATTGACGGAATTTTTGAATTCATTGAATTCACGGTATCTAAAGAATTCACGGAATGTACAGAATTCAAGGTATTCAAGAAATTCATGAAAGTGAATTTACGGAATTGATGGAATTCACGAAATTAATGAAATTCATGAAATTCATGAAAAACACGAAATTGATAGAATTCACGAAATTCGGGGGATGCAAGAAAGTCACGGAATTCACTGAATTAATGAGATTCTTTCATGAAATTCGTGAAATTCACGAAATTCAAGGATTTCATGGAATTCAACGAATGCATAGATTTTAATGAATTCACGGAATTCAAGGAATACAAGAAATATAGGGAATTCACGGACTTCATGGGATTTGCGGAAGTCATGGAATTAACCTCATTCAAAGAAATTATGGAATTCAAAGAATTCACGGAATTCAAAGTATGTACGGAATTCGAAGATTTTTCGTAATTCACCGATTTCATAGAATTCACGAAATTCGAGAAATTCTTGGAACTCAATAAACTCACGCAATTTAATGATTTGACGAAAGTTACGGAATTTGTGAATTCAATGGATTCACGGTATCCAAAGATTTCACTGAATGTACGGAACACAAGAAATTCAAGTAATTCATAAAAGTGTATTCAAGGAATTGATTGGAATTCACGGAATTAATAGAATTCGCGGGATTCTTGAATTACGCGGAATTTATGGTATTCGTAGGATTTACGGAAGTCACGGAATTCACGAAATTTGTGGATTCACCGAATTGATGGGATTCTCGAGGTTCTTGGCATTAAAAATATGCATGGAAGTTACGGAATTTAAGGTGTTTATGGAATTCAAAGAATTTCAGAAATTCAAATAATTCACCAAATTCATGAAATTCGCGTAATTAGTGAACTTTATGGAATTCCATAAAATTAAAGTGTTTCATGAAATTCAATGAATTCATGGAATTTAATGAATTTACGGAATTCATGGACTTCCACAAATTACGTGAATACCATAAATTCCATCAATTCCGTGAATATCTTCAATTCATGAAATTCCCTTAATTCTCAGGGTTCCGTGAACTTCTTGAATTTGGTGAATTCTTTTGATTCCATAAATTCCTTGAGTTAATTGAATTCCGTGAATTCCATAAATTTCGTGTATTCCTTAAATTCCATTTCTTCCGTGAATTCCGTGAATTTCGTTAATTCCATTAATTTCTTAAATTACAGAAGTACCATTAATTCAGCGAATTCCGTGAATTCCATGAATTCTGTGTATTCCTTAAATTCCATTTCTGCGTTGAATTTCGTAAATTTAATAAATTCCGTGAATTTCGTTAATTCCATAAATTTCTTAAATTTCAGAAGTTCCATTAATTCAGCGAATTCAGCGAATTCCGTGAATTCCATGAATTCCATAATTTCCTTGAATCCCATCATTTTTCTAAATTACGCGAATTCAATGAATTTAATCAATTCCGTGAATTCGATGAAATCCATGAATTCCATGAAATCCATGAATCCCGCGAATACCATAAATTCCGTGAATACCATAAATTCCGTGAATTCCATAAATATAATGAAATCTGTTAATTTTGCAAATCTCGTTAATTCCGGGATTTTACTGAATCTCTAGAATTCTATGAATTACTAGAACTCTATAATTCCATGAATTTCTTAAACTCTATCAATTCCATGAATTCCACCGATTTCTTGAATTCCATCACTAACGTGAAATCCATGAATTTCATAATTTCAGTGAATTCCTTTAATTACAAGAATTTCATTAATTCCGGGAGTTTCGTGAATTCCTTGAATTCCATTAATTACGTGAATTTAATGAATTCCGTAAATTTCGTGAATTCCTTTAATTCAATGAATTAGGTATTACATTTCAAATAAAAGTTTATTTTCTATTTAGAATAGCTCTATTGCAATTATACGATCTTTCTGATGCTTGTAAAGTGAAATGAGTAAATTCAATTTTCAGAATTATAAGTAAATAATTTCAATTTTTTCAAAATTAGTTTTCAAGGTTATTACTAAATTAAACATATAGAAATGCTTTTTCGAATTTAAAGAAAATATAATGTCAAATTTTTTGAATGATTCACTGAAAATAATTCTTAAATGCTTTTTATGTTATAAACTGATTAATTACTTATTAGATGAATAATTGTATTACAATAATAAATAACATAAAGATTGAATTTTAATTTTTCTCGATCAAGTAACATAAATAGGTTATTCACTTTAAGGTTATGTAATTGAATGTTTCATATGATTTGCATCATGAAAGTTTCTTTATATTTAAAATACCCCTATTCCACTTACGTCATTTTTTAAATTGAAAAAATAATTGTTCAATGATTTTAATGTTACTAAATAATTAATTATTAGCTGGATAATTTTGTTTGCAATATTAAATTACATACAGATTTAACTTTAATTTTGTTCAATTGGTTAACATAAATTTGTATAATAAAAGTTTATTTATTTCTGAACTACCTTAATTTCAATCATGTAATTTTTGTAACTTTTTGTGAGTTTGTGGAATGAGTTTAAATTTCAAAAATGTATTTTAAATTTCCTGAAATTAGTTAAAAATGTTATTAATAATTCTATTTTTTATAAAAATATGAAGTAGAAATTATTTTAATGTATCAATAAAAATAATCGTTCGTTGATTTTTATGTTGTAAACTGATTAATTAATTACCACGTTTTGAGACCCCCTGCATTCGAAAAACAGGTTTTTACGAATGTGTTTGTTTGTCTGTCTGTCTGCCTGTCTGTCCATCCATAGATGGAGCGAAGCGCTTTTTTTAAAAGGGACAATGAAACTAGGTCTGTTTTAATATATAATTATCGAACGCGAATCGCGAGAATCAACATTCGCGCGTCCTTAGCGCGCTCAAAGTTGCGAACCGCACGCGCAGCGCGATACGAGAATGTGCCCGCGAAGCGGTCGGATTTTTTATAATATATTTTTTATATATTATTTATTATTACTAAAAATAAAAAGGCTCTCAGTAACAACTTCAAGGATAATTTACACTTAGAACCATATGGAAAATTTAAAGAATATTTTAAGTATTATCTGAAGATCTTCCAAATCGGTTATTATTAACACGTGTGTCTTGATCCCAAAATTCCCATAAGTTAACATAGGGAAATTTTTGGTTTTAGACAGATACGATTTACGGTATCAGAGTTTAACACAACGTGCCGATCTTTATCTGCGTTTTTAAACTAGGAGCTGTCAAGAAATATTCTCTGATAGATGAATTTGAATTTTGACCCCCGCAACCTATACGATTCCTTGGAATGATTTGACAAATGTGACACGACGCACGTGACATCCAAGATACAATAATCATTATCATACGATATTTTTACGATTCTTCGCTTTCTCAATGGAATACAACGCATTTTTAGGAACGTTAGATCATTATAGTATACGAGACCATTATATGCGCGCGCATTTGCGCGCTCACTTTTGTACTCATTTTTACAATTTATCCAATGATATAATAACAATTTATTTGTTTAAATTTTTTAGACCCTTTTCCTTCTCACACCTTAACTGCAGTTCCGTCACATTTTTTGTATTAGTTTAAACAAATTAATAGACGTTTTGTAAATAAAAATAATTTTTTTTAAGATGAAGGGCTGTATAGAAATAAATGAAACAATATTTTGACGTAACACAACAATGCTTTTTTGATATTTTTTTAGTCACACATTTTACAGGATTTCACAAATTATTAGGGAAATTCAAGCATCTTCAAAAGATATTTAGGACTTTTAGAATTTCAGAAGAAATAATAAATATTCGATAAATTTTCGAAAATACTTCCAGGGTTTTAAATATTTTAAATCTATGCAGAATTTAAGATTTTAGAATTTTTTTAAATAAACTTTCAATCATTATTCCTGTAACATTGATGACTTTATGTTTGAATAACATTTTTCATTTTAATTTAAATCATAATATTATCATTGTTAATGATTTCACAATATGTCCATTAATTTAATAATCTTTCATATTATTTTAAAAAAAGAATATTTAAAGATAAACTTTAAATAATTATTCATGTAACACTGAATATACCTAAAATAATTTGAAACAGCATTTATATATATATTTAATATATTAATAACCTTTAAAACTAATTTCAAGAAAATTGAACTTATTTACTAATAATTTTGAAAATTAAATTTAGATACTTAATTCACTTCACAAGCATCAGGAAAATTATAGAATTGTAATAGAGGTATTCTAATTAAAAAATAAACTTTTATTGTAAAATAAATAGCTAATATTAAATTAAATAATATAAAAGTAAATAATCAATTTATGTTAATTTAAAACATTTTTAATTGAATCTTTATGTAATTCAATATTCTTTTGCAATAATTGTAGAAAATTAATTAATTTTATTATAACAAAAAAAAATTTATTTATTTTAAACAAAAATGTATTTTCGATTATTAAATATGGCTTTTTAATCAAATACTTAAATTTTCAACGAAATGTCCTAATTTTTAACATATACTAGTTAAATATTCAACCTTTAAAGATAAAGTCCAAACAAAAAAAAAGCCATAGTTTATATTCCAGTAAAAAAAACACGAAATTTATAGAACAAAATTTAAACTAAAATGCGGAATTTTCAACAAATAAAGATTTTTCACTCAAGAAAGAAATAAAAGTTTTTCTAAATTGTTGAACTTTCAAGACAAAAAACGAGTTTTCCTTACTAAAATTGAATTTTCATACAAAAATGAGCAATTCCGTAAAAAATTAATTTGTTACGAAACTGATGCATTTTTACTCAATAAAAAGGAATTTTTAAACCAAAAAATTATTTTTTTTCACCAACAAAGGAGAATTTTTAAATAAAAATGTCAATCGTAAAAGATTTAAACTTAATTACATTTTTAGGTAAAAAATTAATTTTTAACAAAAGAAGCTTTTTCACTGAACAGTTAAATTTGCAACCAATCACATAAGCATTAAATCAAAATAATAAATTTTAAACAATGTGGTTTAACTTTTACCTAATAAGTTGAAATTTTATTTAAAAAATAATATTTTTCAACAAAATAGTTAAACTTTCAGCCAAACATATGAATTTTTAACTACAGATATAAATCTTTAAAAAAATAATTTCCTAACAAATTAATTTAAACAAGCCTTTTAAACAAAATAGTTGCACTTTTATCCAAAAAAATCAAATTTCTTTTAAAACAGATGAGTTTTTATTTAACAAATCAAAATATAGTTGATTTTTCACCCAAAAAAAATTCAATACTAAAAAGATGAATTTTTAATAAAAAAAAACGGAAAACTTTTCTATAAAAAGTTGAACTTTCATCCAGAAAAGATTTTTTTAAACCAAAATATTAAATTAAAACAAAAAGTAAATTTTCTAGGAAAATTTTCAAAAAAAGAGTTGAATTTTCATTCAAAATATTTAAATTGACTTTTCAAGACAAACATACCAATTTTAAACAAAAATTAAATTTTCTAGGAAATAATGTGAATTTGAATCTAACATTTGCATTTTTATGTAAGAAAGATGAAATATTTCTATTAATAAATATGAACTGTTAAATTATAAATACAAATTTTCAGAAAAAAGTGTCCATCCAAAGAAGATCTCATTTCACTTATTAGCAACAAAATAAGAATTTTAAAGAAATAGTAACAAATTGTCTAAAGAAATTTACTCACAAAATGTATACAAAATATTATTTTATTTTTATACCTAATATTCTTATGTAATTATTTCGCTGAAAAATTGAATTTTCATCAAAAAAATTAATTTGTAGCAAAATAGTTAAACCTTGGACTAAACAAATTAATTTTCAACTAAAATCGGAATGCGGCAGAACAAAAAAAATTTTAAAGGAGAAAATTTTTTCGAATTTGCAAAAATTGTGCACATGAATGAAAAACCCCCTCCCTTCTACCGTAAATAATCGCAACAAAATGTTTCGAAGAAGGGTAAATATCAGAAGGGGAATCAATATAAATTGATAGAATGGGAAATAGGGAGAGTGAGGGAAATGAGGTAGAGGGGTAAAGTAGGTAGCGGGGAAATAGGGGAAATCATTGGATCGAAAATTAGTGGAATTGAGCGAAAGGTAAATAGAGGAAATGAGGTGAAGTTAAGGAGGGGAAGGAGGGGAAGTAGAAGAAGTAGAAGAAAATTATTGAATAAGATCTACAGTTTTTGATAAAATCTAAGAATCTCAGCCCAAGTCTGGTATTAGAAAATTACAAAAACGATTTATGATTTACTCCTAATTCAGCGCTTTTTCGCAGCGAGGTTTTTCTCAACTCCGTAATAAACACTCCATAAAATTATACACTTATTTTAAAGAGTGCAGTTTTCTCCGCTAGTGAAGAGGAAAAGCTGAAATCGAGGAAGTGAACGCAAAGTGTCAGCTTTAAACATCTTGAACTGCCTCACTGCACAATGAAGGTAAGATTACGACTTTGAGTTACGAGTACTTTCTTAAAGGTGTGAGCACGCGTCAGAAAAAAATATTATAATTTGAGAAAGTCCGACGCCTTGAAAAGAGCAATTTGATATAGGTAGTGTCCCGATATCAGATTCACTAATTTACAAGCCAGAACAAA
Organism: Belonocnema kinseyi; assembly: GCF_010883055.1. Taxonomy (NCBI): domain Eukaryota; kingdom Metazoa; phylum Arthropoda; class Insecta; order Hymenoptera; family Cynipidae; genus Belonocnema; species Belonocnema kinseyi. The sequence continues at coordinate 107,573,341 of NC_046665.1, read as the reverse complement.
GAATCGAGAAATTATGAACATTCAAATCAGCAAATAAAAAATTCTTTTCTGAAATTATCCCAGCGAAATTCGTTCCGAGAGTCATTAAAGTTTCGTAGCTGATTAAGTAATTAAGACCTCAGGAATTCGTTCACACCTCCTCCTCCGATACTGTTTTCTACTCATACTTTAACAAAACCATCACTTTCCCTGTCCTATTCCACTGCAACTACCCTACCAGCTGACCATTTACATTTCCTTCACTACCCTCCTTCATTTCAAGACATTTCCCCTACTTCCTCTCACTTCCGATACTTACCTCCCCTATATTACCATACCTTACTCACCCTTGCTTTCAATTCCCTCATTTTACATTACTCCTCCTACTTCCATTCCCTAACTTCCCCTCACTTCCTATACTTACCTTTCCCTATATTTTTCTACTTTCCTTGACAATAATTCTTACTACTTTCCCTCTCCTCACTTTTCCGCTCCTCACACTCCCTACTTCCAATCCCCGCATTTTTCTCACTCCACAATTCTATCATTTTTCTTGACTTACCCTTCTTGCACTTTAGTTATTTTACTTCGCCCTCTTTTCCATCTAATTTCTCACCCCTCATTTCCACTCATTCTACTCACCTTTTCTACTTGTCTTACCTTTAATTTCTCTACTTTTCCATACACTAATTTCCTTTATTTCATCTATTCTCCCTTTACTCGGACTACTTTTACTCTCCTCATTTCCCATAATTTTCCTCCAACAATTTCCCCTACTTCCACTTCTATTATTTTTCCCTACTCCGCTTCGCACGTTTCCCCCTACTTACAGATCCCTCATTCTACATTGCCTTCCCTACTCCCCCTCTCTAACTTCTCCTTATTTTCTATTAGTAACTTTCCTTGAATTCCTCTACTTTTCTTTTCAATAATTTCCACAAGATTCCCTCTCCTCACTCTCTCGCTCCTCACTGCTATCTCAACTATCATTTCCATTCATTTCTCTCACTTTCTCTATATATCTTATCTTGAATTCCTCTACTTCTACCGCCACGAATTTTACTTACTTCCCCTCTCTTGCCCATTTTCACCATTTAATACCGCTAATTTCACCTGCCTCATTTGCCCTACTACTCTCTCCACAAATTGTCATCCTTTCCTTTTCATTATTATCCCTCTTCTCACATTTCCCCTTATTTACAGTTCCTTCATTCTACATTACTTCCCCTACTCCCACTTCCTAACTTCCCATCACTTCCTATACTTACCTTCACCTATATTTCTCTACTTTCCTTAACCATAATTTTCACTACTTCCCCTCTCCTAACTTTCCCGCTCCTCACCCTCCCTACTTCAAGTCCCCTTATTTTCTTTACTTCACAATTCTATCATTTTCCTTCACTTCCCCTACTTCCACTTCAGTTATTTTACTTCACCCTCTTTTCCACCACTTTTACATCCACAATGTCCCCTAGTTTCCCTTCCATTATCATCCTAACTTCCACTTCTCGCATTACCTCTTACTCAGAGTTCCCTTATTCTACATTGTTTCCCTTACTTCTCCACCCTAACTTCTCCTTCATTCCTAATTGTGCCTTTCCCTTAATTTCTCTACTTTTCTCCTGAGTCATTTCATATAATTTCCCTCTCCTCACACTCCCTTTTTACACTTCCCTCATTTTCCTTACTTCAAAATTCTATAATTTCCACTCATTTCTCCTACTTTCACTTCAATTATATTACTTAGTCCTTTTTTCCCCTAGTTTTTCACCCCTATTATCCATTCATTCTCCTCACTTTCTCTATCTACCTTACCTTCAATTAAGCAACTTTTTTCCCCACTAATTTCCTTTACTTCTCTTATTTTCCCTTTTCCTCTCTTTACTATCACTACTTTCACTCCCCTCATCTCCCCTAAATTTCCTTCCACAGTTTCGCCAACTTCCCCTACCACCATGTTTCCTTACTTTTGCTTCTCACATGGCCCCTTAATTAAACTTCCTTCATTCTGCATTGATTTCCCTCCTTCTTGTTAATTTCTATACTTACATTCCTCTTAATTCCTATACTTACAATCCTCTTAATTCCTCTACGTTTATCTCTAATAATTTCCCCAACTACCCCTCTCCTCACTTTCCAACTCCTCACACTTTCTACTTCCACTACCCTACATGCCCTTACTTCCTTATTTCGTAATTTCCCCTCATTTCTCCCACTTCACATTCCCTTATTTTAGATTTCCCTCCCTTCCCTCGACTTTCCCATCATCATTTCCATTAATTTTTCTAAATGTCACTACTTAGCTTACGTTCAATTCTTCCACTTTTCCCTTAACTAATTTTCCTTACGTCATCTCTTCCCACTTTTCCTTCTTTCACTCTTGACATTTCCCCTAGTTTCCCTTAAATTATTTCCCTTAATTTTCCTTACGTCCTCTCTTCTCACTTTTCCTCCTTTCACTCCTGACATTTCCCCTTCTTTCCGTTACATCATTTCCCTTATTTCCCTTCTATAATTTTCGCTACTTCCGGTTCTCACATTTCCTCTTACTTACTTTTACCTCATTCGACATTGCTTCCCCTACTGGTCCTCTCTCCACTTACAATCGCTTCCCCTTCCCTCATGCCCCCTATTTTCCCACTCATTATTTCCTCTACTCCCACTTCATTCATTCAGCGGAGCCTTCATTTTGATTTTTCTTAATTTTTTTTTTTATAAATTAACAAATATGACAAAAAATGTCCAATTTTTGGATTTACGAGGGTATTTCAATAAGTCCTTAGAATGAAGTATAAAAACAATTTTTTTTGGGTAAATTTTTTTTTATTTTTCAACATAATCTCCTTGGAGCTCTATAC
>NC_046665.1:107561177-107570404 GCF_010883055.1 Belonocnema kinseyi | reverse complement strand
ATCTAGTCGGGAGTGGTGCTGACTGAAAACAGATGATTTGGAGCGATTCGCGCGCCATCTGTTGGTCATTCTAAGGACTTATTGAACTACCCTCGTAACATTCTCGGTGCTCATCAATATTTGGAAAATTATTGCAATCACATGATATTCATAAAGTAACATTAGTGCAAGATTTTTTATTATGATAAGATATTCAAACAAAAAAGGTATAAACAATTTATTTGTTGAAAGTATGTTTAAGAATTATTTTAATAATCTTACGCTTTTTAAGTTACATGGCAAGAAATAAGAACAGATAAATAAGAATATTATAAATAAATTTAATAGATAGATAAACGTTTATTTTTAGGCCTGCTGGCCTTAGAAAATTGACTTGCTTACACTTCCATTTTTTACAGAATTTTCTTACAACTATGTTTTACAAAGTACCATCCATCCACACTTTATAACTAATCCGCTCGCTTCTATAGTCTAACCTTCCTCACTGCGCCTCGCCTCGCACGCATTTCGCTCTTTTGTCGCTATGCCTCGCATTACCAGCCTCTGTCTCCGCAGCTAACAGCTAACACTTAACTACCATTTACAATATTTACATTTTTTACATCTACTTCTCTCCCATTTACAATCTTTCCTTCTCCATTCTTCTTCCTCCTTCCTTCTCTTTTTCTCCATCTTACCCAACACCCCCTTCACCCATGCCACTGCCCTTCTGTCCTCCCTTTCATGCAACAAAACCGCCATGCTTATCTCACTCCTTTCCACCACTTCACACTCCTCCAACCAGTGCTCAACTTTTGCATCCCCTTTCCCGCACAATTCACACATTCTCTTCTCTCTAGAAGGCCAGAACCTATTATAACCCTCCATGCAAACGCATCTCATTCTCACTATAAGTCCCTGACAACCTTGCTCTCCTTTCTCACACAAATATTGCGCTCTCTCCCTTGGCATAATCCACACATTGTTCCCGTTAAACCTTGACTCTCTTATCCTCTCCTCTCATCTCCTTATGCCTTCTTTTTCTTCATGCAATTCTTTTGAACCAAATCATATATCTTCCTTCCTTCCTCGTGCAACCTGCTAACTTCATCCATCTGCAATCCATCCGTTTTAAAATACCTTTCCCCTTCCACCTCCATCTTTGCACCACTACGTCTGTTCTCCTTCTCCCACCAACACTCCCTAACCAATTTACTTCCCCCTCTTCTAAAAAATTTTTCCGCATATTTACACGCTCGACTCCCTGCTATAATCCATAAACTTCGCATATGCAGATAACATAGTGCTGCTGGAAAAGAGTGAAGAGGCTTTAAAGGAGATAATGAAGAGGTTGAGAAGGTACTTGGACAAAAATAGGTTAAAGTTAAATGCGGACAAGTCAAAGGTTATGGTGTTCAGGAAAGGAGGTGGGAGAGATAGGCCGCGGGGGTGGAAGTGGATGGAAAAAGCGGTACAGGAGGTGAAAGAGTTTGTGTACCTGAGCTTCCTGTTTCGAAGGAATGGGGGAGTGGATGGTCATATAAAAGAGAGGGTGAGAAGGGCAAATGTGGTGATGAGGCAGGTGTAGGGGTTGGGGAAGAGGTTGTTCGCAGATGATTTTGTAAGGAGAATGAAATTGTTGATTCGCTAGTGATGAGTGCCTTCATCATAATTTCAGCAACGTGCCTCAATAGTTCATAAATTTGATATTTTCTGAACAAATGCATTATGCGGTTCTTTTAATTGTGAGCTTTATGGATATTTCAGCAACGGTCATAATTATTAGATAAATTTTAGAACATTTTTAAACAAATTTATTTTTTGGTATTTGTCGACGGAAAAAGTTGGGGTTTTTTAATAATAATCCTTTAGACAACATTATTTGGTCATCTGTTGAGGGAAAAATTTGTTTATTTCGATGCTAGTACTTTCAATTGATAGATTTATGATCATTTCAGTAACAATTATAATTGGTTGATAATTTTTTTAACAAATTTAATAAACACATGCATTATTTAGGCATCTTTCAACGGAAAAATTTGTTTTTTTTTTGTATTGCCAATTTTAATATTTGTATTTTAAACTTAATAATAATTTCAGAAAAATTCGTAATTATTTTTCAAATTTTACGTTTTTTTTTAATAAACTCAATAAACAAATGCATTATTTAGGCATCTGCCGACGGAAAAATCTTTTTTTTTATTTCAGTCCTTTGAATTTAGAACTTCATTATAATTTCAACAACATTCCTAACTAGTCCATAAATTTGATATTTTTCTAACAAATGTAATAAACAAACAAATTATGTGGTTATCTATCTAAGGAAAATTTTTTTTTCGATGACAATCCTTTCAAATGTCGGTTCTTCAAATTGGGAACTTCATCATAATTAGAGCAAGATCCCTAATTAGTTTGTAAATTTCATGTTTTTCAAAGAAATTTAATACAAAAATGCATTATTAGGTCATCTGTCGAGGGAAAAATTAGTTTTTTTTTCACGTCAGTACTTTTAATTGGGAGCTTAATGATAATTTCAGCAACCCTCATAATTATGTGATGAATTTTATAATATTTTTATATAAAATTAATAAACAAATACATTATTTAGGCATTTATTGACGAAAAAAATTAATTTTTTTAATGCTAATCCTGTGAATTGGGAATATCATCAAAATTCCTGATTAGTATACAAATTTGATGTTTTTTAAACAAATTCAATAAACAAATGCATGATTCGGTCATCTGCCGAGGAAAAAATTTAATTTTTTCAATGTCACTACTTTTAATTAGGATAGTTATGATCATTTCACCAACACTTGTAATTATTTGATAAATTTTATAATTTTTTTAAGCAAGTTGATTAACTGATTAATTTTATGGTTTTTCTTATACAAAATTTCATTTAAAAATGCATTATTCAGATATTTCTTGCCGAAAAAATCAGTTTTTTTCAACTTCAGTTCTTTTAATTAGGAATTATCTACATCCACATTTTTTGCAATATAACTTTAAAAAACGTAAAATTATTGAAAATTATAGAAAAATCACGTTCAAGAAATAATTTATTCATAAAATATTTTTTTTATTATATCGTATGCGAAAAATTTTAAACAATTTTACCCTATAAAAGGAAGGCAATTGCAAAAACTTTCCTATTACTGACCAGCACGGGAAACGTCAAATTATTTTTTTTATAAATAAACAAATATGACGGAAATAATGGCCATTTTTTAGTCATATTTGTTTATTAATGAAAAAATACTGTAAAACTTAAATTCTAACTTAAAAATATGGAATTAATTTAGAGGAAAGTTTAAAAAATAATTTTTATCATTTATTAGAAGCAGACTTAGAAATTATTTTATTGCAAACATAATGTACAAAACTGGCAGCCATTCGTGATTCGAGCACACTTGAGTTATTATTATAGATTAAGAGTTATCTAAGTATCAGTCTTTTGCAATAAATAAATATTTATTAAAAAATCGTAGGTTGATTATTCTTAAAAAATGGAATCTCATTTGCAATTAAAATTATTTTTGTTCATTGCTCATCAAGTTGGGCCGAAAATATAAAAAATGTTAATATAAAAATGACTAGCGCTGAAAAGTTGCTACTCGTTAAACAAATAAAAAACTCAAATTACCTTCGATTTCGCAAGGACCTTAACAAATTTTTATGTTGACAAATTTTTTTGTTTAAAATTTTTGGAATTAAATACTAGTAAGAAATTAAAATCAAAGCAAAATAAATTTTGTTTACGTTAGCCTTTTTTAATAAACAATAAAATGATAAAAAATGTTTTTTTTATTTACTTAAGAAAAGTCTAACTTAAGGATTAAAAAATTACCCGAATTTTCCAACCCTTTTTTTAAATTTTAATATAAAAAATTATATTTCTAAATATCAATTTTGCAGCAATAATCAATTTCGATTTTTAAATTTTTTTATATTTTTGGCCTACTCTATTATTTTTTTAAATATTTAAGAGTCGACTTATAATTTAAACTTTATTTCCATGGAATGGATTTGAATATCCATTCTTGCTCCAGAGTTTCGACACATGGAGCAATTACTGGACCTTCTTTATTATCTGGTGAAACTTGCAAACACATTTCTGATGATTTGTGGATCAGCTTCCTGGTCTGAAAATAATTTTTAAACTTTAAATTGTGAATGAAATTATTCTCTTTTTTTTAACTCAGGGTCCGTGTTACGTTTTATTATGTGTTAACATTTATAAACAAAAAATTACTTTTTCACGATAAAAGATGACTTTTTAACAAAATAAATAAATATTCAAGAAAATAAATAAATTTTCGAAAAATCATTAAATTTTCAACCTAAAAAGATGAATTGTCAAGAAACTAATGTAAAAGTTGATGCTTCAAGCAAAAAAGAGGAAATTAAATTTTTTAAATTAATTTTGCGAACCAAAAAGACGAATTTTCAACAAATATTTTTCATTCATGATAGTCCAGTGGGCACAAAATTTAGCGACGTCTTTACGACATCGTTACGACACCTTTACGACAACTTTACGACATCCTATGTCCATGTCGTTTCGGTGTCTTTGCGATATCGTAAAGACGTCGCTAAATTTTGTGTTCCCAATGGGAGAAAAAAAATTTTTCCTAACTTATTGAATCTTCAAGCCAAAAGGCGAATTTTTTGTACAAAAAATGAATTTTCAGTGATAAATAAATAATTTTCAACGAAATAGTTAAATTTTTATCTAAAGAAATAAATTTCTAACCAAAAATATGAATCTTCGACGAAAAATTATTTCTTAACAAAGTGGTTTTAACAAAATAGTTGAATCTTCCTACACAGAAAATTAATTTTTAAACAAACAGTTGCATTTTCAACCAAGAAAGATGAAATTTCTACTAAAAAATACATTTTTAAATCAAAAAGACAAATGATCAAAAAAGTCATTTAAATTTGTATACAAAAGAGGTTTTATTTTCCCTTTTTAACATTAAAATATGAGTTTTAAATAAGAAGTAAGTTTCCTATAAATATATTTGAATTTTCAACCCAAAAATACGAATTTTTAATAAAACAGTAGAATTTTTAATTCAAAGGGATTTTTTTACAGAATTGTTGAAGTTTTAAATAAAGAGTTGAATTTGCAACCGAAAGGGAGGAATTTTTACAAAAAATTTTGAATTTTTAATCTAACAGTTGAATTCTTACCTAAAAAAAGATGCAGTTTCTACTAAAACAGATGAATTTTTGAAACAATAACACAAATTTTCCAAAAAGTACTCTACTAAAACAGATGAATTTTTAAATTAAAAAGAAAAATTTTACACAAAGTTGAATTCTTCCCTACAAAAGATTTCAGTTGAGTTTTCGAAACCAAAACATTAATTTCAAACACGTAAATTAAAAAAAAAAAATAGTTGAATTTTCAACCGGAAAGGATGACCTTTTTAATATAATTTTTTAATTTTTAACCAAACAGTTGCATTTTTATCTAAGAAAGATGCAGTTTCTACTAAAATATATGAACTTTTAAATAAAAAAGATAAATTTTCAAAAAAACGTTTAATTCTCATAAAAAAAAGTTTAGTTTACTTTTCAACAACAAAATATATAATTATTATATAAACGAAATAAAACATTTAAAATTTTAATTTTTTTAATTAACAAATTTTAAAAAATTGTTGTTAGCTAGGTTCATTTTTCACTCATCAGGTACGGTCCCTTATGAGAAAAAACTTATTTTGAGGAATTCGAAGAAAAAACATTATTTAAGATTTGAGAAGGTTAAATTTTTTTAAAGATTTCTAGGGAAATTTTAAATAGTTTATGTTTCATTTTAAAAGAAATTCTACAACTAAGTTAAAATTTGAGTTTTGAAAATTTCAAAATGTGTAGAAAAAAAATGGGAGACTTTAAGAACATTTTTTTAATTTTTCTGGACCTAAACAAATTTGAAGTAAATTGAATTTCGCATGGTATCAAGAGAATGAAAAAAAATATTATTTATGGGAAAATTTTAAATAATTGTCTTGTAATAAATTCTAACATTAAGATGAAAAAGATTAAAAACCATTTTTAATTCATTCCTACAATTTTTACAAAGAGCAAAAGATTTTAAAACAAAATTTTGCAATTTCGCCATATTACATAATTCTACCAAAAAAATTTAGTAAGTTTAAGAAATATTCAGAAGTTTTGAACACATTCAAAAATAATTAAAAATTTTGAAGAATTTTAAAGAATTTTCTAAGGTTTCACGAAAATAAAATTTTTAGCTTCACAGGAAAAATTAAAATTGTTTTTTTTTTATCTCGAAAAATTAATTTTAAGAGAGATTATTTAAAAAGATTCCACAGCATTTTAAAAGATTTCTAAAATTGTTAAAGAGGAATATAAAAGAGTTTAGAGCAATTTTGTTACTTTTGCAGAATTTAAAAAAAATAAATAAAAAAATAGAATAACTTTTAAAGATTAAAAGGTTTAAAAGATCTAAGAAATTTTTTGTTTAATTTATTAATATTCGTGCCAAAATTGAAAATGATTTTTTGTTTTAAAAAATGAATTTCAAGAGAAAATTAACATTGGTTTCCAAATATTTCAAATGATTTCCTAACATGTATAAAAAGATTTTAAAAGATTTGAAAGCAAAATATTTTAATACTGTAAGATTTAAAAATTTGTAAAAAATAAATTTAATTAAAAAAATATTTAGAAAAATTGAAGAGATTCAAAAAGAATTTTGAACATCAACGATTTTTAGAATTGTAGTTTTTTAAAGATTTCAACAACAAAAAACTTCAAAAGTTTTAAAAAAATTTTGAAAGGTTTCAAAAGCATAAAGAAATTTTCTAAAAATTTTTGGAATAATTAGAACGTTAGAAGACAATTTTTTATCATTTGAGTGGTTTTTCTTTGTTTTGCCACACATCATTTTTATTCGATAGAAGTGCAATTTTTAGCGTATTTTTAAACTAATTTTAAATTATTTAAACAATTTACATTTTTAAAATCATTTTTCACCTACCTTTTAACTACTATTTATAGGTAATTTTTGCTCAAAAAGAGGTAGAAAACTCTATTTTTTTATAAACTTGATGAACTTGGTGACTTATTATTGAATATTTATTCTTAATATATTATTAATATATAATATTTTAAACAATTCTATTTTAAAAAAAATGTATGAAATATATTATTTTCTGTTATTAATGCAGTAATTTGCCATTGCTAACAGCGGCATGTTATGATAAATCCATTATCTAATTATTTAAACTCGTTTTTATAGATTAATTACACCTTTTGATGGGAATATGATTTATGAAATCTCAACAAATATAAATTATTTTGTAAATTATTATGAAATTCTAATACTTAAGTATAAGCAAAAAATTTCCCTAAATTTATTTTTAAAATCCGATTATTCTGTATCAATGCCTTAATAATTAATCTATAATAAATATTTAATAATATTTAAATAAAATAAAATATTTAATGATAAGCAAAAAAGTTTATAAATTCTATAAAACTAAAGTTTTCTACATCCCTTTAAGAAAAAGTTACAATTAATTAATGTTTTTTTAAACATCTAATTGATTCTAAATAAAGTTTCTTTGTTGCATTACGAAATTTTTTTAAATTGAACTTCTCATCAGGGAGCAAATCAATTATTTTTCATTTTTTCTTGGGAAAAGTTTATGCAAGTAAATAAACTTGAACGGATAAACGTAAGAAGACTTTTGTTATTTTATACCAAAAGTTGCCAAAAAAATGATGATTCAAATTTTTAAAATATGTACGTTTTGCTTACTTTATTTAAAAAAGCGTGGAGAAATTTTTTTGTTAAACGCAAACAATTTTTTTGCATCTTTAGTTATAAATGAAAAATCTTGGGTTGTACTTAATTTTTTGAAGTATTATATTTCTACGAACGAATTTTTTTTCTTTTTTATATAAGGTTATTCACTTTCATAAAATGTACCCAACGAAATTGATAATACTAATTTTTTATGTACAAAAAATAAGAACAATTAAAAGTTTAAATTATTTCCATCGACTTGCTCAATAGTGAGACATTTTTCGATTTTTTTCTGAATTTGTTCGTTATGGAGGGGGGGGGGGGGGGGGGGGGGGGGGTGAAAAAATACGTAAAGTCAGTTTCACCAAAGATAACGTTTCTTGAAACAAAGAAAAATATTGGTTGGCTTTCAGTTAAAAAAAAAGTATCTTTGCTTCAAAGAAATTCCATTTAATTCAAACAAATGATTGTTTGTTCCAATGAAACGTCTTCCTAAATAAAAATTGATTTTCTTCATTTTGAAGATCTTTGTGGTTGAATGAAAAAATTATGCTCGAGTAACGGGTGTATTAATTTAAAATAAATATTGTTCGGAGTGAAGTATGTATTTTGATTAAAAAATTGAATTGAAAAATGAAAGTCGAGAAGTGCTTACCTCCTCGTTGTACTCCCACTCTTGTCTTTCGAGACCATTGCACATCATAATCTTGACTTTCGGTTTCTCGTGTCGAGTATCTCTTTCAGGTGCATCAAGACAGACACTTTCATCAGTCATTATCACGCCCTCTTTGGTCATCACAAACATTTGGACCAAATTGGGTGGATCTATACAAGGGAGAAGCATCACGTTTCCGGCAGGTTGAGCATAAGTCCCTTTCACCATGGGCCTTATCAAGCACTTATTCGTTCGGACATGCTGAATCTGAGTGTGACAACAAATCAAATACTATTTATTTATTAACATTGGTTTGTTCAAGCTTTTATATCAATGGCAATAGTAACATTGCATGTCGGCATTGGCAAAATTTTGTTTTGCAATATTGTTGTAATTTTGGTTTTCAATGTGGCTGCAATGTTGCCTTTCAATTTTGTTGCAATTTTGGCTTGTAATATTGCTCAATTCTTAGATTTTTCAATAATGATGTAATTTGGGTTTTCAATATTGCTACAATGTTGGCTCTCAATTTCTTTTGCAATGTTGAATTGCAATATTGCAATGATATTTTTCAATATTACAACCATTTTTCTTTGCAATATTGTTGTAATTTTGATTTTCAATGTGGCTGCAATGTTGCCTTTCAATTTTGTTGCAATTTTGGCTTGTAATATTGCTGAATTCTTAGATTTTTCAATAATGATTTAATTTGGGTTTTCAATATTGCTACAATGTTGGCTCTCAATTTCTTTTGCCATGTTGAATTGTAATATTGCAATGATATTTTTCAATATTACAACCATTTTT
>NC_046665.1:107546543-107561077 GCF_010883055.1 Belonocnema kinseyi | reverse complement strand
ATTGCTACAATGTTGGCTCTCAATTTCTTTTGCAATGTTGAATTGCAATATTGCAATGATATTTTTCAATATTACAACCATTTTTCTTTGCAATATTGTTGTCAACTTCGTTTTCAATATTGATGCAATGTTGGTTTTCAATATTACTACCATTTTGTTTTCAGTATTACTGTAATTTTAGTTTTAAATATTACTATAATTTTGTTTTCAATATTTCTAAAATGTTGGTTTTCAATATTATTACAATTTTGTTTTGGAATATTGCTGTAATTTTAGTTTTCAATATTGCTGAAATTTTTTCCAATATTACTACAATGTAGTTATTGATTATTGTTGCAATGTTGGCTTTCAGTATTGTTGCAATGTTAATGTTAGCAATATTGCTGTAATTTTGATTTTCAATATTGCTGCAATGTTAGTTTTCAATATTATTACAATTTTTCGTTTGTAATAGTACTGTAATTTTAGTTGTAAATATTACTACAATTTTTTTCCATATTGCAGCAATATTGGTCTACAATATTACTACAGTTTTGTTTTCAATGTTCTAAAATTTGGGTGTTCATTATTGTTGCAATGTTGGCTTTTAGTATTGATGCAATATCAATGTTAGCAATATTGCTATAATTTTGATGTTCAATGTTGCTGCAATGTTGGTTTTCAATATTGATACAGCGTTAGTCTTTGCAATATCGCTGTAATTTTAGTTTTCAAATTTACTGCAATATTGTTTTTCATTATTATTACAATTTTGTTTTAAATTATTGATGTAATTTAGGTTTTCATTCATGCTGCAATGTTGGTTTTCAATATTGCTACAATTTTGTTTTGGAATATTGCTGTAATTTTAGTTTTCAATATTGCTACAATGTGGTTTTCAATATTACCACAATTTTGTTTTGAATTATTAATGTCATTCAGGTTTTCAATAATACTGCAATGTTGGTTTCCAATAAAACTACAATTTTGTTTGGTAATTGTGCTGTGATTTTGTTTTTCAATATTGCTACAATTTTGTATTTAAGACTGCTGCAAGTTTGATTTCAATATGACTACAATTTTGTTTCAATATTGCTGTAATGTAGGTTTTTAATGTTACTACAATTTTGTTTTGTAACTGTGCTGTGATTTTGGTTTTCAATATTACTACAATTTTTTTCCAATATTGCTACAGTGTAGGTATTCCTTATTTTTGCAGCGTTGGCTTTCAGTATTGCTACAATGTTAATGTTAGAAATATTGCTGTAATTTTGATTTTTTAATATTGCTGCAACGTTGGTTTTTAATATTGCTACAACGTTAGTCTTTGGAATATTGCTGTAATTTTAGTTTTCAATATTGCTGCAATGTTATGTTTTCAATATTACTACAATTTTCTGCTGTAATAGTGTTATGATTTTGGTTTTGAATATTACCACAACTTTGTTTTCAATATTGCAGCAATGTTGGTTTTCAATATTACTACCATTTTGTTTTTAATGTAGCTACAATGTAGGTTTTCATTATTACTGCATTGTTGGCTTTCAGTATTGCTGCAATGTTAATATCAGCAATTTTGTTGTAATTTTGATATTCAATATTGCTGTAACTTTGGTTTTCAAAGTTGCTGCAACGTCGGTTTTCAATATTGCTGCAACGTCGGTTTTCAATATTGCTACAACGTTAGTCTTTGCAATATTGCTGTAATTTTAGCTTTCAATATTGCTGCAATATTGTTTTTCACTATTACTACAATTTTGTTTTAAATTATTGATGCAATTTAGGTTTTCAATAATGCTGCAATGTTGGTTTTTAATCTAACTACAATTTTGTTTTGTAATTATACTATTATTTTAGTTTTCAATATTACTACAATTTTTTTTAATATTGCTACAATCTAGGTGTTCATTATTGTTGCAATGTTGCATTTCATTATTGCTGCAATGTTAATGTTAGCAATATTGCTGTAATTTTAGTTTTTAATATTGCTGCAATGTTAGTTTTTAATATTACTACAATTTTTTGGTAATAGTGCTGTGATTTTGGGTTTAAATATTACTAGCATTTTATTCAATATTGTTGCAATGTTGGCTTTCAGTATTGATGCAATATTAATGTTAGCAATATTGCTTTAATTTTGATTTTTAATATTACTGTAACGTTAGTCTTTGAATTATTGCCGTAATTTTGGTTTTCAATATTGCTGCAACGTTGGTTTTCAATATTCATGCAGTGTTTATTTTCAATATTGTTGCAATGTTGGCTTACATTATTGCTGAAATGTTAGTGCTTACAATATCGCTGTAATTTTGGATTTCCATATTGCTTTATTTTTTATTTTCAATATTGCTGCAACGTTGGTTTTCAATATTGCTACAACGTTAGTCTTTGTAATATTTCTGTGATTTTAGTTTTCAATATTGCTGCAATGTTATTTTTTAATATTACTACATTTTTTTGTAATAGTGCTGTGATTTTGGTTTTAAATATTACGATCATTTTTTCTCAATATTCTTGCAATGTTGGTTTTCAATATTACTACAATTTTTTCCAATATTTGGCTTCAATGTTGGTTCAATGTTGGCTTTCTGTATTGCTGCAATATTAATGTTAGCAATATTGCTGTAATTTTAATTTTTAATATTACTGTAACATTAGTATTTGAAATATTGCTGTAATTCTGGTTTCCAATATTGCTGCAATATTGGGTTTCAATATTGATGCAATGTTAAATTTCAATTTTTTTGCAATACTGACTTACATCACTGCTGAAATGTTAGTGTTTGCAATATCGCTGCAATGTTGGTTTTCTATATTGCTTTATTTTTGATTTTCAATATTGCTGCAATGATGATTTTCAATATTACTACCATTTTGTTTTGAATATTGCTGTAATTTTGGTTTACAATATCACTATAATTTTGTTTTCAATATTGCTGCAACGTTGGTTTTCAATATTGCTACAACGCTAGTCTTTACAATATCACTGTATTTTTTGTTTTCAATATTGCTATGATGGTGTTTTCAATTTCTTTTGCAATTTTCACTGGCAATATTTCTGCAATGTTAGCGTTTGCAATATTGCTGTAATTGCTCTAGCAACATTGATTCGACCGAATCCATTTCAAATCAGGCAGCGCTCTACACTTAAAATCGCAATATTTTCTGGAAAATTACAGCATTTTTTATTCCTCAAAATATTTTTCAAAAGCTTTTAATAATGCCAGAAAGGCCTCTTATCAGTATCACATGGGCTAAATCATTTTTGAGGCCAGGGGAATTTTTTTTTAATTCAATTTTTGAATTTTTCTTACAAAAATATGAAAAATATTGCAAAAGAACAAGACATTTTTTTATAGAAATTTTTTAGACGTACAAATTATTATCTTAACAACTTTTCTATCTGTCATTATAGCGCAGAAATATAAGAAAACTTGATTGTAAGAAAAAAGAATTCTCCTGGCCACAAAATGTTATTTAGCAAGCATCAAACTTACAAGATATGTAAATTATCAAAGTAAGTTTTTTAAAAAATGCAAATAACTTGAAGGTGGTTTTTTTAGAATCGAAAAAGAGAATAATAAATATCTTAATTAGATAAAAAGTTTTAGAGGTGTAAAGAAAAAATTCGGGTCTTCTGAAAAACAAAGTACAACATTCTAATAAGCGTAACTTTTTAGCCAAATTTTTTTTTTCGTTTTTTTTTTTTTTTGTAAATCGGAAAAATACGTATCGCCTAATTTTCTTTAAAAAACAACATATTTCGTCCTCCAGAGATTCTGCGATTTCAAGGGTAGGGCCCTGTCTGATTTAAAATGGATTTTATAATAAAATTTTATTTTGCACAATTTCCTTAATTTTCCTTAATTTTCCTATTTTTTTCGGCATTGAAAAAAAAATGTTGGCTCACCTGTCCGAAAAATCGATCCTTTTTTGGGAAAAAGTGTTCAGGCCAGACGTTGTCCAGGTACCATTCGAAATTTTTACATTGTAGATTCTTGCGCATTTCTAATCGAGATCTGACTTGTTGTTTATCTCTCAGTCTCGCAGCTTCTGTTAAAAAAAGGAATTTAATTTTTAAATTTAACAGGAAACCCCAGGAAGAGGAAGAGGAAGAGAAGGAGGTGGAGGAGGAGGAGGAGGAGGAGGAGGAGGAGGAGGAGGAGGAGGAGGAGGAGGAGGAGGATGGGTAACGGTAAAGGGGGAACGTAAAAGATAAACTTACGTGGGTTGAATTTGAAATAAAATTCAGCCCAGTCATCCATCCAGACAAGAGCAACCCTCGCAAGATTTCCATAAAGAATTTCTCCAACACCTCCGGGAAAAGTGTAGGGTGAAGATTTTCTGAATAGATGTCCTACGTGAGAACACGGTGCAATTTCAATGGACCCTCCACACTGCCAGACCCGAAATGATAACTCGAGATTTTCTCCTCCCCAAATTTGCATTTGGTCGTCGTAACTCCCAAGGGCGAAAAAGTAATTCCGATCCATGGAAAATAAACCACCCGCCATTGCTGGGGTTTTGAAAGGCTCGACAATATTTTCTCTCCGTTCTTTCAAAAATTTTCCACTGAGGGTTAACCATCGAAAGTGGAGGTCCCAGTTGAAAGCTCCCCAGTGCAATTCGAAAGACCTGAAGTCAAAAGATTTGTGTTATTTTTCTACTTTATTTTTCATTTTTAGAATTAAAAAATAGTACTTTCCCTGACATCAGAGATCTGTGGCAGCGGTGAAATCCGGCCTCTGTTTTAGCCTAAAGGCCTTGAATTCTATTAAATTTAACAGAATTCAAGTGAATTCAAGAAAGATTTTAGTAAATTTATCAGAATTCTAGAAAATTTAACCAAATTCTAGTAAATCTAATAGAAATATAGTTCATTAATAAATTTAAAAGAATCCTCGTGATTTTATCAGAATTTTCCACAAAATTCTACTACTCTAGTGAATTTAATAAAAATCTGGTTAATTACAAAATTAGGATATTTTATTAATTATACAATTATTCTTGTTATTTTATCAGAATTGTAGTAAAGTCACTAAATTTTGTATCGAATTTGAAATGTTTCTAGTGAATTCAACAGAACGCTGGTTATTTGAAACGTAAAATTATATTTAACTTATCGAAAATTAAATAATTGGAACAAAGTTCTTCTGCTTTTAGCAGAATTTTTGGAAATTCAACATAATTTTTTTGAATTTGTCAGAATTCTAATAAATCCACGAAATTTCTGATGAATTCAGTAAAAATTTAGTTGTTTAAAAACTTCTATTAAATGTAACAGAATTATTATAGCTATAACAGAATGATAGAAAAGTCATTATAATTGAAGTTAATTTAACATGATTCAGTAATTTAATAAAAACCTTATTACTTACAAAATTTAAGAAAATTATAACGAATCTAAAATAAATGTTACGATTTCACAGAAGTTATAGTAAATACACTAAAATTTTAGTAATTTCATAAAAATCAAAAGAACTTAACAGTATTTTGGTGGATTTAGGACAGTTTCTAGTAATTTTAAAATATTTTCACAGAATTCAACTGATTATTAAATTTAAAAAGAATCGTAGTGAACTAAACACAATTTTAGTGGTCTCCAGCGGGCACAAAATTCGACGACGTATTTACGACATCGTTACGACATCTTTACGACAACTTTACGACATCCTATACCCATGTCGTTAAAGTGTCTTTACGATATCGTAAATAAGTCGTATGATCTGACGATGTCTTTGCGATATCGCAAAGATACCTAAACGACATGGACATAGGATGTCGTAAAGTTGTCGTAACGATGTCGAAAAGACGTCGTTCAATTTTGTGCCCACGGTATCAATATTATGGAGGTTTTAACGGCGTTATTTTTTATCATTAAAACATTAGTAAATACAAAATACATTAAAAAAAAAAAAAATATAAAATTAGGGAAAATTGGGCGACCAATTTGTAGGAGTGGCATGACGAAATAATTTTCTATGATTATATAATAATAAATGATTTTATAATATTATTACAACGCGTCTATTTTAACTACAATTGTATTTTTTGCTTGTCAACTCAAGAATAAAAAAAGACAAAAAAAAGATAATTTGGTAATGGAAGTTGAAACAGGGCGACACAATTTCAGGGACGGCTTGACAGTATAATTTTATTTTGTTATTACAAACGTGTTTGTTTTCACTAGATTTTTTTTGCTAGTCCACCCTACAACAGCAAAAGAAACATGTAAGGAAAAGTGATAAAGGGCGGTAAAGTTGTAGGGGCGGCAAAATTGTAGGGGCGACAAGGGGGCCTAAATTTGTTCATTAACACGTCTTTTTCACTTTAGTTGCCTTTTTTTATCAATTCTACAATTGAAAAATCCCTCTTATTGATGAAAATTTTAAGTTTTAGGTGAGGCAAGCCAGCCTAAATTTTTTCATTTACACGCCTTTTTTCACTAAAACTGCCTTTTTTATCAATTCTACGATTACAAAAACCTACTTCGTAACAGGAATTTTAAAAGGACAGCAAACTTTTAGGGGCAGCATGATAACAATATTTTTTTTTTATTAATACGAACGTATTTGTTTTCACTAGATTGTTTTTTGCTGGTCCACTCTATTTTAGAAAAAAAACTGGAAATGAAAATTTAAAAGGGACGACACAATTTTAGGTGCAGCAAGACAGTCTAAATATTTCCTTTACACGTATTTTTTTTCAAAGTGGCCTTTTTTATCAATTCTACAATTTAAAAACCCCACTTAGTAATGAAAATTTCAAGAGGGTGGCAAACTTGTAGGGGCAGCATGATAGCATAATTTTGTTTTATTATTACAAACGTGTTTGTTTTCACTAGAATTTTCTATTTTTTGCTAGTCCACTCTATAATAGAAAAAAAAAACTAGTAATGGAAATTGAAAAAGGGCAGCACAATTTTAGGGTCAGCAAGACAGTCTAAATTTGTTTACTGGCATATCTTTTTCCCTACAATTGTATTTGTTTGCTTGTCAACTCTAAAATTGAAAAAAAACTTCTTTTAATGAAAATTTAAAAAGGGCGGCAAACTTTTAGGGCGGCACGATAGCATAATTTTGTTTTATTATTAGAAACGTGTTTCTTTTCACTAGAATTTTTTTTGCTAATCCACTCTACAATAGAGAAAAAAAATGTGAATAAAAGTTGAGAAATTGCGGCAAACTTTTAGGGGCGGCAAGGCAGCATAAACTTTTATTTATTATTACAATCGTGTATATTTTCACTATAATTGTATTTTCTTTTTTTGTCAGCCCACTCTACAAAAGGGAAAGATACTGGTAATATAATCTGAAAAAGGGCAGCAATTTTTTAGGGGCAGCATGACGTCAGAATTTTGTTTTATTGTTACAAACGCCTTTATTTTCACTATAATCTTTTGTTTTTTTGCTAGTTCATTCTACAACAGAAAGAAATTTAAAAAGAGCGGAATAATTGTCGTTTATCATTACAATGCGTCTCTTTACACCAGAAATTGTTTTTTTTTTTTTTTTTTTTTTTTTTAATTTTATTTCACCCTGAAATAGCAAAACACTGGTAATGAAAGTTGAAAAGGGGTGTCACAATTTTAGAGCGGTAAGGAAGTTTACATTTGTTTATTAATACAAACGTGTTTTTTTCACTAGAATTAAATTTTTTTGTCAGCCCACTCTACAAAAGGAAAAAAAACTGGTAAAATGAACTGAAAAAGGGCAGCAAAGTTTTAGGGGCCGCATGAATTTAGGGGCCGCACCCTAAATTTGTTTACTGCTACGCCTTTTTCACTACAATTTTTTTACTTGTCAATTTTATAATTTAAAAAACACTTTTTGTAATGAAAATTGAAAAAGAAAGGCAAAATTTTAAGTCCACACTAACAGGAAACAAACTGGTAAAGAAAATTTAAAAGGGGCAGCACAATTTTAGGGGCGGCAAGGCAGCCTAAATTTTGTTTATTAATACCTATTTTTTCACTAAAATTTTGTCTTAATTTTTTCCCCATTCTGCAATCGACAACAACTGGTAATGAAAATTGAGAAAAGAGCGGAAAATTTTGAGGGTGGCCTAGGGCTGCTTGATACCAAAATTCCTCTCTGATAAACAATACAAGGTAAACAAATCAAAATATTGCCAGAATAATTTTGAATTGAGATTTTTACTGTTGATTTTTTTTCTCTTTTTCTTGAGCATAGAAGCTGTCGATTTCATAAGACAGAGACATTAAAGTTCGGGCAATTTTCAAGAGTCTATAATATCAGGGATTGTGTCGTGATCTGGGGGCAAAAGATCAATTGGTGACCGCATGATCTCGAGTCATTTTACATCGAGCTGTTCCGGTTCGTGTGGCATGCGGTACCAAACATGAGATTAAATGACATCATTTCAGAGATAAATAATAACCAACATATTTCCGTACATAAAGAAATTGTATACATTGTAGCAAACAGAATTCAAATTCAATTCCTTATCAAAATTTCAATTATTAAAAGACAAAAACAATAGCAATCTTATCTGCTATAATTTCTTTCTGAATTTTTCTTTTATCAATTCAATTTTGAAATATATTTTTAATTAGTGTTAACCTGCCTCGATTTTTATTTTCGAATATTAAAAACATAAACAATTTGAAATTCCGTGACAAATTTTCTAATATTAAGAGTCTCCAAAATTTTGGGAACTAAGTAAATGGTTTATTAAATTATTATTTCTAACAGAATATATATTAAACAAATTATTGTACAATTTAATTATTAAAATTATTACAACAAATTTAAATATATAAATATTTTTTATACTTTTTTCATCAAAAAAAATTGTTGCGATCTAATGCGTTATAAATAGCTTTTTATAAATAACATAAATAAATACAATATTTTTAAACCTTTTTCGCAAAAAAAATCCTTAAAGTTTGGGTTCTCTGTAAATAATATAAATTAAGAAACAGAATATTTTTATTCTTTGTTCTAAGAAAAAATTCTTCCAATAATAATTTATCAGAAAAGCTTCTCAGACTTCTAAAAATCCAGAATTTTTTATATTATATTAGTTAATTTATTAATTGCTTAATTTATTTTGCTATTTTGATAGATATAAGGTGAAGAATCGATTTTTTCCCGAAAAAATTATTTGATATTTTCTATTTTTTTAAATTAAATTATTATTTATAAAAATGCTGAACGTTACTTATTAACAGTATTTTTTGATTAAGTTTTTTTTCTTCGAAAAAATCCTGATAATGGTTAAATTGCTAACTTTAATTATTTACAAAAAAGATCAACATTAATTGCTAACAATATTTTGCAGTAGAATAAGTTTAAAGAGTTAGCACGATACACGTAGGATAAAAAAGAATTTCTTCCGCTGAAAAATTTATAAATATTTTCTATTGTTTAACTTAAATTATTGATGACAAAATCGAATGCTAGCAATTTTTTTGAGTTCAGAAAACATACAAAATTCTTTTGAAACATATAAGGTACCAAATAATTTTTTTCTTCAAAAATAGACAAAGATTTTTTTATTTTTTTTTACTTAAATTATTTATAACAATGGTAAACAATCCGTTCGAACTTCTTCGATACATATTGAAGAGATAATAGTTTTTTCCCTGAAAAAATTATGAAAATTATCGATTTGTTTACTTTTATTATTTATAAAAAAGAAATAATTTTTTTAACCATTTATTCTTATTTATAACAATATTTTCTTAGAATAATGCTAGAAAGTTGCAGTTTTTTCCGAATTTTTCAACTTATTTTCAATTTTTCAGTTAGAGCAATGCAGTTATCAATGAATTTTAGCAGAAATAATTGATTACATCATTTACTTATTAACATTTATTTATTTATAACAATATTCTCTTTGAATTCTGTTAGCAAGTTGCGGGTTTTTCTTCAATTTTCAAGTTTTGTCCACTTTTCACGTAGATTGAGTTAAGAATTAATGTAATTTAACGAAAATAATTGTTTAAACAAATTGCCTCTATTTATTACTATCTTTTTCTCTATCATTGTTAGATAGTTGCGGTTTTTCTAAAAAATTTAACTTTGGTCTGGCTTTTTAGATATGAACAAATAATAAATAAACTTTGGAAAAATTTTTTTGCTGAAATTAAATACATATTATAATATTCTTAAAATTTTTCTTTATGAATCATATTAAATGTAAATTTTCCTTGAAGAAGTAGCTGAGAGCCTTTTGTTTAAATTAATATTAATATTTGTTATTTGTTGCCTTCTAAAAAGTTAAATTTAAAAGTTATAATTTCATTAGGCAAAAAGTGGAGAAAAAGTTCCAAATTTCAGAAAAAATCCGCAAATATCTTGCGTTACTATAGGAAAGATAGTTATAAACAATAATAATTTGTTTAAAAAATTTTTTATAAACTTTGATTAATTATTATTTTAAGCTAATTGAAAAGTGGACAAAAAGTTGGAAATTCTAGAAAAAACTACAACATTCTAGCAATATTCTAAGCGAATATTGTTATAAATAACAATTATTTCTGTTAAATTTAGTTGGCTATTACCTCGCTCTGATCAAAAAGTTGAAAAAAATTCGCGAAAACCGTAAATTTTTTATTCCATTTTAAGAGAAAATTTCTCTTAACAATAATAAATTGCTTAAAAAACTTGTGGTGCTTTTTTAGGACCCTGGATTGAATGACTAATTGTAAAAAAAATATGTGAAGTTTCAACTAAACCTAAAAGAAAAGTTTAAGATCAAAACATTAGAACTTCTCCAAATTTATAGTATTTAAAATTAAAAACATTTAAATCCATCAAATTAAATATTTATTAACTAAAAATTAAATTCTAATTTGAATTTTATAATAATTTAAGTTGAAAAACTACAATATAATTAATCATCGAAAAAAATAACCTACCTTACGTAACTGAAGGTATCATCATTAATTATATCAATCACAGGTGCAACAACTCTGGTTCGATTTTTCGATATCGCTTCAAGCAGTGGTTCGAGCCATCCTGTTGTAGAAAAATTCAATTGTTCATAATAAATAAAAATGTGATCTTTTATTTTAATTTAATTATTTAATTATTATTTATGAAAAGGAGAGAGATGAGAGTGAAGATAAATATTCAGATCTCACCTACCAACCGTGCACTCGCAATGAGCATCCAAAAATGTGAGAACTGCTCCCTTAGCTGCTTTTGCTCCCAGAAGCCTCGCATTTATAAGTCCTACTCTTTTTCCCGATCTAATTACTTGTGTCGGAACTGTCAATTTGCCCACGTATTCATCCAGCGGAAGCTTGAGGAATTCTGATTTTTAAGAAATATTTAAAATTAAAAAATAAATATGATTTAGATATGAAGAATTAATTAGTAAATCAAATCACACTAAATCCAAATCAAATGCAAATCAATTCCAAATCCAAATAAAGTATGAGTAAAATAAAATTAATTCCAAAACAAATAGAATACAAATCTAAATAAAGTATAAATAAAATTTCAACAAAACCAAATTCTAATCTAAATTGCATTTAAATCCTATTCAAATCAAAATAAAATCAATTTCACATCAAGTTCAAATCAAGAAAAAATTCATATCAAATTCAAATTGAAGTCATTTTCAATCGAATCCAAATTAAATACAAATTCAATTGAAACCTAAATTAATCCACATAATATCCAAACCTAAATTGAATTTAAATCAAAATCAAATTCATTTCTAATCAAATCCAAATCAAGTCAAATTGAAATCAAACCCTATATAATACAAATCCATATGAAATATAAATCAAATACAAATCAATTCCAAACCAATTCAAAATTAAATCCAAATGAAAGCATTTTTTAATCAAATCAAATCCAAATTAAATATAAATTAAATTCAAACCCACATTAATCCAAATCTAAATTCTATCTAAAACCTAATCTAACTCAAACCAAAATTAAATCAAAATCAATTTCAAATAAAATAAAAATTCAGATCAAATTCAAATTGAAGCAAAACGTAAATCAAATCCAAGTAAAATCAAATCTAAATAAAATACAAACTAGATTCAAATCCATATTAATCCAAATCCAATCCAAATCTACATTCAATCTAATTCCTATTCAAATCAAAATAAAACCAATTCCAAATCACGTTGGTATCAAGTCAAAATTCATATCAGCAAGTTCAAATTGAATTCAAATAAGATACAAAATAAAATTAAACACAAATTAATCCATATAAAATCAAAATCTAAATTGAATTAAATTCTATTCAAATCTAAATCCAAAATGAATCGAATGCATCCCTAATCAAATCCAAATCAAGTCCCAATCGAGTCAAATCGAAATAAAACTCAATATAATACAAATCCAAATAAAATATAAATCAAATACATTCAATTCCAATCCAAGTCAAAATTAAATCCAAATTTAAGCATGTTTTAATCAAATCCAAATTGAATATAAATTAAATTCAAACCCACATTAATCCAAATCTAAATTCTATCTAAAACCTAATAAAATTCATCAAATACAAATCAAGTCAATTTTAAATCAAATACATTACAAATCTAAATCAAATACAAATAAAATTAAATCAATTCTGAAACAAATACAATATCAATACAAATAAAATATAAATCCAATCCCAACATTATCAAATTCAAGTCTAAATCCCATCTAATTCCTATTCAAATCAAGATAAAATCAAGTTCAAATCAAGACAAAATTCATATCAAATTCAAATTGAAGCAATTTTCAATCGAATTCAAATAAAAAACAAATTAAATTAAAACCTAATAAAACCTAATTTAATCCACATAACATCCAAACCTAAATTGAATTTAAATCAAATTCATTCCTAATCAAATCCAAATCAAGTTGCAATCGAGTCAAATCCAAATCAAGCCCAATATAATACAAATTCAAATGAAATCCAAATTAAATATGAATTAAATTCAAGCCCACATTAATCCAATTCTAAATTCTATCTAAAACATAATCAAATTCAAACCTAAATTAAGGCTGAATCAAATAAAAGTCCATTTAAAATCAAATACATTACAAATCCAAATAAAATAAAATCAATTCTAAAACAAATACAAGACAAATCCATAAAAATATAAATCAAATCCCAACAATATCAAACTCAAATCTAAATCCCATCTAAATCTTATTCAAATCAAAATTAAATCAATTTAAAATCGAGTTCAAATCAAGTAAAGATTCATATAAAATTTAAATTGAAGTAATTTTCAATCGAATCCAAACAAAATACACATTAAATTAAAACCCAAATTAGTACACATAAAATCCAAACCTAAACTGAATTTATATCAAAATCAAATTCATTCCTAATCAAATCCAAACAAAGTCAAAATTAAATCCAAATGAAAACATGTATTAATCAAATCCAAATAAAATTCAAATTAAATATAAATTAAATTCAAACCCACATTAATCCAACTCTAAATACTATCGTAAACCTAATCAAATTCAAATTGAATCGAAATCAATTACAAATCAAAAAAAAATTTAGATCTAATTAAAATTAAAGTAAAACTCAAGTCAAATCCATGTAAAATCAAATCTAAATAAAATACAAAGTAGATTCAAATCCAAATTAATCGAAATCAAAGCTAAATCTACATCCAATCTAAATCTTATTTAAATTAAAATCAAATCAATTCCAAATCAAGTTCGAATCAAGTCAAAATTCATATCAGCAAGTTTCAATCGAATCCGAATAAAATACAAATTAAATTAAAGCCCAAATTAATCCACATAAAATCAAAATCTAAATTGAATTCAAATCCTATTTAAATCTAAATCTAAAATGAATTAAATTCATTCCAAATCAAAGGAAAATTATGGCTAAATCAAATACAAAACAAATAAATTCAAAACCAAATACATTATCCATACACAATCCAAATCAAATATCAATGAAATCAATTCTAAAAAAAATACAATACAAATCCAAATAAAATATAAATTAAATCCCAACAATATCAAATTAAAATCTAAATCCCATCTAAATCCTATTTAAATCAAAATGAAAACAATTTCAAATCAAGTCAAAATTCATATAGAATTTAAATTGAAGTAATTTTCAATCGAATCCAAAGAAAATACAAATTAAATTAAAACTCAAATTAGTCCACATAACATCCAAATCTAAATTGCTTTTAATTTAAAATCAAATTCATTTCTAATCAAATCCAAATCGAACACAATATAATACAAATCCAAATGAAATATAAATCAAATGCAAATCAATTCCAAACCAAGTAAAAATTAAATACAAATGAGAGCATGTTTTAATCAAATCCAAATCAAATCCAAATTAAATATAAATTTAATTCAACCCCACATTAATTCAAATCTAAATTCTATCGAAAATCTAATCAAATCCAAATTGAATCAAAATAAATTTAAAATAAAATAAAAATTCAGGTCAAATTAAAATTTAAGTAAAATCAAATCTAATTAAAATATAACCTACCAGGTGTATACATATGAAACCGGTATTTTTTCAAGAAAAAAACACATTTATTTCAAGAGAATGATAACAAATATTTTATTCAAAGTATGCGC
>NC_046665.1:107543639-107546443 GCF_010883055.1 Belonocnema kinseyi | reverse complement strand
AGCCTGCAATTCGACGTCCTCAAACGATTTCGGTGGTTTGCTGCGGTCAGCGTCTCTCACATCAAAATTGCCACTTTTGAACTTGTTAAACCACTCATTACATTGCGTTCGACGCTCTCCGTAAGCTTCGACAAGCATTCGATGAGATTCTATCGCCGATTTACCCAAATGGAAACAGAAAATTAATGCTCCCCGCAAATCGTTGTTTGAAGGCACGTATTTCGACATTTTCAAGAGCGAAAAAAATCACGATGTCATATGAAACTTGAAATGTTTGGTATTGGATATTGTTGACAGATGACAATATGCCAATTAGCACAAATGGTAAGTTCCGACAGTGCCTACAAGTGTGCCTACTGGCCGCTAAATGGCAATACCGGTTTCATATGTATACACCTGGTAGATTCAAATCCAAATCCTATTCAAATTAAAATCAAATCAATTCCTAATCAAATAGATTAAAATACAAATGTAATCCAAATGAAATCCGAAACAAATCCTAATGCTAATGAAATCCCCATCGAATCCTAATCAAATCCTAATCAAATCTAAATCAAACCCAAATTCCAATCGAGTCTATCTCAAGTCCAAGTAATTAATTCGAAAAAAAAATGAAAATGAAATCAAAACCAAAATTAAATCCAAAACAAATACAATCCAGGTCAAGTGGAAATTCAAATTAAATCCTAATCAAATCCAAATGTTATTTAAGTCAAATTTAATTAAAATTAAAAATCGAATCCAAATCAAATCCAAATAAAATTAAATACATATCATCTCTAAATCCAGAACAAATTAAAATCCAGCTTCAAATAAAATCTTAATCAAATCCAAATCCTCAACCTAATTGAATCAAATTCAATTCAAATCAAAATTCTATTCAAATCCAAATCCAAACCAATACCATTCGAATTAAAATCAAAACAAATGTAAATGCAAATTCAAATCTAAATCTTATTAAAATCTAAATCGTATTCAAATCAAATCTAAATGCAAATTCAAATCCAAATCCTTTAAAATCTAAATCTTATTAAAATTTTAATCACATTCAAATGCAATCAAATAACATTCAAATTCAAATTAAATTCCAAAGAAATGTAAACGCAAATTCAAATGCAAATCCTATCAAAATCTGAATCCCGTTCAAATCCAAATCAAATGCCATTTAAATTCAAATTATATTCAAAACAAATGAAAATGCAAATTCAAAAGCAAATCCAAATAAAATCTAAATCCTATTCAAATCAAATTCAATTCAACTCCAAATCCTATTAAAATCCAAATCCAAATCAAATACCATTTCAATTTAAATTTAAATCAAATCTATATAGTAATTCCAATTCAAATCCTATTCAAATCGTAATCTTATTAAAATTTAAATCCCTTTTAAATCCAAATCAAATACCGTTCAAATTAAAATTAAATTCAAAACAAATGTAAATGCAAATTCATGTGCAAATCCTATTAAAATCGAAATCCTATTCAAATCATATCAAATTCAATTCAAATCCAAATAATATTCCAAATCCAAATCAAATACCACTCGAATTTAAATTAAAATCAAATCAAACCTAAATGCAACTTTAAATCTAAATCATATTCCAATTTAAATCCTATTAAAATTTAAATCCCGTTCAAATCCAAATCAGTATGTATGTATTTAATCTCTCCCTTTTACGGGTATGAGTGCCTCCGCTTCCTGTACGTATATTTACAATTCCATCCATAGTCTAACTTAACTACTACTTATATTCTACTCTTTCGCATTACGTAGGATAAGCAATAGTAACAGTAGTGATATTATATCCTAAAATGAGCGAGCTTCCAGGGCTTCCGTTTCCTCTTAGCATAAAAAATGCATTTTCCACGATATTGAAAACAATTTTCGTTTTTTACTGTCCCTTTTCAGGATCACCCGTTTGGCTCTGCCCTACTCCCTTGCTTTCCCTTACTTCATCCAATTTCTTCATCCACATCACTCCCTGTCCACTACCATCCAAGATCCATCTTACACACTCATCCACACTCAACTGTCCCTCTTCCTCTCCTGTCCATCTCTCTAATACATGTACCCATGACTCCATTTCGTATCCACATACTCTGCATAAATTCTCCTCTCCATTCATCCAATATCTGCATGCTCTCACTCTTTCTCCCATTCTGAACCGTACAACCCTACTCCATTTTTCTTCCTTTTTTTATTTTTTGCAGATATTATGGTTCCGTCAACCCTTTGACCATCATATACCATCTATTGTACCTCGAGTCTATAATCTTTGTCCATCTCTCTTCTCCTTGTTTAACCAATAGCTCTAACTCTATGTCCTGCAACTCCATAACCCCTTCTCGAATATGACACACCCTTCTCATTTTTCTCCTTTCTTCCTCCCATTTATAATTTCCCACATTACCTCTCGCTTCATTGTTCCGAATTTCGCCGAAACATGCTTTTGCAATTTTACTTCCCTCTCCACTTTTTAGCTTCTCTTCAAACATCCATGCTCTCTTAGTTTGTCCAGTAACCACATTTTCTCTTCCTAACTCTTCTTTTAACATATATCCTGGGCAACTCCAGCTAACCCCCATTACCCACCTCAGGAATCGTTCATGCATGCTCTCTACTTTCCTATGTTCCTTCCATCCCCAGATCTCCACGCCATAACACAATACCGCCCACACCAACGCATCAAACAACCAGACCATCATTCTCCAATCGTTCTTGAACCTTCTCTTTCCTATACCCCATACTTGGCCCATTACTTTACTCGCACATTCAATTCTTTTCCTCACCTGCAGCTCGTTTC
>NC_046665.1:107541478-107543539 GCF_010883055.1 Belonocnema kinseyi | reverse complement strand
TACGTTCACCGTCAGCTCTTTTGTTCCCACATACTCTTCGAAGATTCTCATCATTAGGTTCATCCCCTTCTCATCATCTGCTAATAGAACTAAATCGTCCGCATATGCTAGAGAGTATAGTTTGCTATTGCCCAAAACCGTTCCTCCTTTCCCTTTCTCCCTTAGCTTCTCCTCTAAGTCTGCCAATAGGATACTATATAGTATAGTATATAGGATACTTTCAGTAAAAATTTCCTTTATCCTCTCCACTAACTTTTCCTCTACACCCCTCTCTTTCATTGCCTGCCATAGTACTTTTCTATTCACTAAGTCAAACGCTACTTTGAAATCTACGAACAAAGCGACTAGTCTCCCTTTCTTTCTCCCCAAATTTCTGTTAACTAAATAGTTAAGTACGTAGATGTTGTCTATAGTTCCCATTCCTTTTTAAATCCCGTCTGATTATGTTGGATACTTTCTTTTTGTTCTACCTGACTCTCCAACCTATTTCTTAAGATTTCTGCATATATTTTATAGACGACTGACATGAGAGTGATCCCTCTATATTCCTCTACCTTCTTTCCTTCCCCTTTCTTGACAAGCGGTACCACCAGTCCCGTCGTCCACTCTTCCGGCCAACCTTCCCCTTTCCATACCTTGTTGCAGATCTTCCACATCCCATCCCTAATCCCTTCTCCTCCAAACTTCATCGCTTCGTTCTGCATCCCATCTTCTCCCGTCGCCTTGTTTCTTTTTAACCTATTTATTGCCTCATCGACTTCTTCTCTTGTTATCTCGTTCCCTTCCTCCATTTCTCCTTGGACAATCCTACACTTTTCCCCTTTGATCTTATTTTGCTCTCCCCCTAATAGACCCTTCAAATAATCGGTCCATTCCTTCATTTCTATTTCTTCGTTAACGCCCTTCCTTTCCCCTCTATCCCTATTTATCACATCCCACACCCTACCTTCTTTGATCGCTTTTTCTACCTCTGCTTTATATTTTTCCTTTCCCCTCTGCCTTTTTATTTCCAGCATCTTCTCATGTTCTTTTTTCATCCCGTTATACTCCTCCTTCTCCATTCCTCCTTTTCTCCATTTGCTCACACACTCTTTTATTCTCTCTTTACTCTACCAGCATTCCTTGTCCCGCCAGCCTCTCTTTCCACCTACTCTTTCTTTATTAGTACCCATCTCATCCTTTACCTTTTCAATGGACCCCTTCAACCTTTCAATTAACGAGTCTATTCCCTCCCCTTCTTCATACCTAACCTTCTCCTTTTCCATCTTTTGTTTAAACTCTTTTAATTTATCAACCCTCCAGATTCCCATTTTCGTGTTTCGTTCGCACCCTTTTTCCTTTCTCCCTCTGCCGCGCTTACTGACGCCTCTTCTTAGTGTAACTATGACCGGGAAGTGCTCGGACCCTATCTCATTCCCTACCTTCATACTCTCTACCTATCATATGCCGCATTCTTTCTTCAGCCAAAATGTAGTCTATTACTGTTGCTCCCTTTCTTATGAATGTGATCTCCCCTTCCTCATCTCCTTTCATATTGCCATTGCATATAAACCATCCTGTTTCTCCTATCATGTCTAGTAACTTTCTCCCCTCCCTGTCCGTCTCTCTATGTTTGGAGTTCCTTATAAATGCCTCCTTTTCTTCATCCCAAAACCCTCCCCCTTTTTCGTCAGTCCATGCATTTGAGTCCCCTCCTATTAAAACCAATTCTTCCTTCTTTTCCTCCATCCACCTCCTTATTACTCTCCAGCCTTCCACTTCCCCTCTTCTTCTGTATACACACACCACTGCTATTTCTACTTTCCCAATTATAATTTTTCTTATCATTGTTCCATCCTTTTTCTCCATGTTCCCATCTTTTTCCCCTTTTACTGCTAATTCTTTTTTCACCCCTGACACCATGCCGCCCATCCCCCTCCCTTTAACGTGTTCTTTTCTTGCTTCTTGCATTGTCCACATATAACCTTTCGGTAACAGCTTTTTTATTCCCTTCCAGTCCTTCTCATCTGCCCAAGTTTCACTCATCATAATCACATCCCACTTTTCTAACTCCTCCCAAAA
>NC_046665.1:107539139-107541378 GCF_010883055.1 Belonocnema kinseyi | reverse complement strand
ACAACAATCATATCTGTAAAAATATCTACGTAATTCTGTACGTAGATGATGTTCTTATAGTAACATATGATATAAATACAATGCTGAAATTTAAAAGTTATTCAAAAAAACAGTTCTCAATGACAGATATGAATGAGATAAAGTTATTCTTAGGAATAAATATAACACGAAAAGCTGATTCAATTTCATTAGATCAAACGGTCTATTTAAAAAATATTTTACATAAATACAATATGATTGACTGTAATAGTCTAAGTACTCCATTGCTTGTTAAATTGGATTTCAATGCTTTAAATGCTGATGAGTTTAACGATGCTCCATGCAGAAATGTTATAGGCTGTTTAATGTACGCTATGCTATGTAGACGGCCAGATCTTTGTTTTGCAGTTAATTTGCTAAGCAGATATCAAAATAAAAATAACAAGGAATTGTGGCAAAATATCAAGAAAGTTTTGAGATACGTAAAAGGATCATTAAAATGTATTAGTTGGTTACGTAGACTCTGATTGGGCAGGCAATGAAGTCGACCGGAAAAGTACAACCGGTTATGTATTCAAAACGTTTGATTGTAATACGATTTGTTGGAATACAAAAAGACAAAATTCAGTTGCTACTTCATCAACAGAAACCGAATATATGGCATTGTATGAAGCAGCTAAAGAAGCTTGCTGGCTTCGATCTCTTATGCAAAGCGTAGAAACAAATTTTAAAGAGCCAATAATTCTTTTCGAAGACAATAATGGCTGCATCGCTATTGCAAATAATCCAACAGATCATAAACGATCTAAACATATAGATGTAAAATATCATTTTTCACGAGAAAAGGTGGAGCAAAAATTAATAATGCTAAAATATATTTCCACAGATAAGCAGTTAGCAGACACATTCACGAAGCCACTGCCAAAAGTCCAATTCTTGTACATCCGCAAACAGATGGGATTAGAAGAGCATGAATAAAACAGTAGAAGTTTAAACTCTTTTATCAAAGTTAATGTATTATCTGCGATTGCGAGTACAATGGTCTGATTAGGTTTTTATCTGGGTTTTCCCCAATCCACTGCAACGAATGTTGGACTATTTATGTATCACCCGAATATAAAAAGAAAGAAAGTGCTCTCTCTCTTGTGCTTAGAACCTATGAATTAATTTTTGAGTGGGAGTATTGATATGTATGCAAAAATAAATATATCAAATATAAATGTTCCTTCTTCTCTACTGAGAAAAAAAAAGAAAAAGATAATGTGTGAGGTCTCCTAAAGTTACGTACGAAATCCGACTCAATTAGGTCATGCTTTTACGAAGTAGGTTTTTCTCGGACATACACATACATACACACAGCACGATCCTATAAACAAAATAGCGATAACAGTCATAGGGAAGAGGGCCTAGCGAGCATGGGGTTTTAGACCGTTTGAGTTAGTACGAGTCTAGCTTCACAGGAGAGAACACGAAATAAATGATTGGACTTTTTAATATATTTCAAAGTGTTCTCTTTTACTACACCTGCTTCCATTTTTTCCAACAAGCCCTCTACTCTATTTGTCATCTCCTTTTCCTCTCCCTCCATGCCAGATCTTCTTCAATTCTTTCCCTTCTTCCTCTCAATAATTTTGTTCTCTCCATAATTTTCTTTTTCTCCTCCTCACTCCCCACTTTTACTAGAAACATTCCTTCTTTCCCTTCCTTTGTCCCTCCTATTCTCTTGACTCCTTCTACCCTTACCTGCACTTTAATATCTCGAAAAAGATTTGTTATTTCCACTTCTCCTGTTTCACTCTCCACTTTTAATCTCTTGACTACTATGTTATTTTTCCTCTTTGCCATTTCTTCCCCTTCTAATCTTCTTTCAATCTCACTGAGTCTTTTCTTCAATCTTTCATTCTCACTTCGGACGTTTTTTTCATTCCCTTGAACTATTTCCTCATTTTCTGTTTTCCCCCCATATGCTCATTCCTAATTTCTAGACTGGATACCCGCTCTTCCAACTGTATTATTTCTCTAGATCTATGTTCGTCAACCTCTCTGTGTCTATTCTCAATGCTCTCTAGCTTACCCCAAACCTTGTCTTTCTCCTCCTTCCAACGTTTATCCCATTCTTCCCATTTTTCTCTGACCTTTTTCACTTTCCCCCTTACACTGTTTCCCTGCCTATTCATATCCCTATTCATGTCATCCAATCTCTTTCTTGGTTCCTCTCTAAACCCTTTAATGAGAGCTTCCAATTTTTCAAACATCCCCT
>NC_046665.1:107519846-107539129 GCF_010883055.1 Belonocnema kinseyi | reverse complement strand
TCTCTCTCTCTCTCTCTCTCTCTCTCTCTCTCTCTCTCTCTCTCTCTGGTGTTTTCCTTTTAATTCTAACTCTCTTGTTCTCCTGGTCCCTTTCTACCTCATCTTCCCCAGACACTCTTTTCCTTTTTTCCTCCCCTTCACTGCTAGTCGCGCTTGCCTTTTTTTGCCATTCGTCCAGACTTCTGTTCGAACCCGCGTTGCCTAATTTGTTAAGGCGCTGTAAATTTGAGGGCCTTCCCCGTTGCTTGCCCGTACCTGAGTCCGCTACCCTCCCCTCCCGGGTCGACTTCTCGGCACTTTCATCACCGCTGCTGTCACTGCGATCAACGTCACCCATCCCCCCACTTTCAATGCTTTCAGCAACGTCAGCTGTTGTAGCCACTACGGTTTTCTGCTCTGTGAGATCGTCCAGTAACTGTTTCCCTCTGGCGCCATTTTGTGGACTTCGCGTCTTCGGCATCCTACCTTACCCAAAGCTCCGTGACGTTTCCCGCCTTTATTTCCTACCCCTTGCCCTTCTTCCTTTACACTCGCTCTCCGCACTTTCTGCCTTTTCTACATCCACTCACCCTTATTTCCTTCACCAAAGCCAAAAATGCACCACTTGACAAAAAGAGTTCTTTCGCGGTCGGTACCGGAAACGGAAGCCCGTTCAAATCCAAATCAAATAGCATATAAATCCAATTTATATTCAAAACAAATACAAATGCAAATTCAAATGCAAATCATTAAAATTCAAAATAAAAGAAATGTAAATGCAAATTCAAATGCAAATCCTATTCAAATCTCATTCCCATTTAAATTCAAGTCATATTCAAAACAAATGTAAATGTAAATTCAAATGCAAATCTTATTCAAATCTAAATCCTATTCAAATCCAAATCAAATATAATTCAAATTCGAATTAAAATCAAAAAAAATCTAAATACAAATTCAAATGCAAATCCTATTAAAAGCTAAATCCCACTCAAATCATATTAAATTCAATTCAAATCCAAATCAAATACCAGTAAAATTAAAATTAAAATCAAATCTAAATGAAAATTCAAATCCTATTAAAATCTAAACCTTATTAAAATTTAAATCCTTTTGAAATTCAATCAAATACCATTCAAATTCAAATTAAATTCAAAACAAATGTAAACACAAATTCAAAAGCAAATCCTATTAAAATTTAAATCCCCTTCAAATCCAAATCAAATACCATTCAAATTCTAATTAAATTCAAAACAAATGTAAATGCTAATCATATTATAATCTAAATCCTATTAAAAACTGAATCCTATTTAAATCCAAATCAAATGCGATTCAAATTCGAATTAAAATCAAATTATATATATGTCAAAATCCAGATCAAATTCAAATCAAATCGAAATCCAACTCCAAATCGATCCAAATTAAATCCAACCTTACATTACATCCAAATCCAATACACATTAAATTAAAATGACATCGAAATATGAATATGAATATTAACATCCAAATCAAATACAATTTAAACCCAAATGTAATTCAAACCCAAGCCTAAATTATATAAAAATAAAATTTAAATTCAATTACAAATAAAGTGCAATTCAAATCCAAATCATATTCAAATCAAGTCCAAATCATATCCATATCATATCCAGATTACGAAAAATCGAAACTCTAAATCGAATCCAAATTAAGTCTAAACTTATATTACATTTAAATTCAAGTTAAATTAAATCAAAATGGCATTCAAATATGAATATGAAAATCCAAATAAAAGCAAATCAATTCCAAATAAAATAAATTGAAAACCAGAATCAAATGAAATTGCATAAAAAATCAAAAATCTTGTTTAAAAAAATATATAAAATACATACCTCTGTCACTGTCGTCATCGACTAAAATTATTTCTTCAAGCAAATGCGTTGGAGATCTGTTGATTACACTATGCACTGTCCTCAAAAGTGTACTCCAAGCTTCATTATGAAAAACTATGATAACTGTCGTATTTGGCAGACCTTCTGTGTTTGCATATCGTGATATACACCTGATAATTATTTACCCAAATTAATTTATATTTGTATAGTTTTTCAAAAAGATTATCGTCCCTTGTTTTTACAAAAATTCTAATTTTAAAAAACCAACCTCTTTTTTCTCACGTCAGGCAAAGACCTATTTAAAGGAATACGATCACTCGCCATTAAATTAAATCGATTAATCTGAAAAAGCTGCTGCATCACGTAAAAATCCTTTGATGGAATCAAAACTGGATCTCCATCCCTTCCTTCAAACGGTCGCGGATTGAACATATTTTTATTAATGAGATCTGTCAAAAAATTAAGAATCTATTTATAATATAAAAATTTAAATGATCTTTTTTTTTGAAATTCATTTATAGAAAATATTTTCACCTTTACTAATATTAGGACTTTTTAAAGGATCAACTGAATCCCCGATATAGTGACCTACCACTACATGTATTCCTCTACGATCTATGTAATCCCTTCCTCTTCCCGAACTAAAAAAAAATTAATTAATTAACGCATAAAAATAATATACTTCTTTTAATTTAAATTTTCTAATTTCTGGAATAAAATATCAATATCTGGCAATATTAAAATTTATTAATGCAATATTTTTTTTTTAAATGTTTTGTTGAAATATTTAATTTTCAAACAAGAAAAAATAAATTTTCAACCAGACTGATAAATCTTTGATAAAAAATGAATTCCTAAAAAGTGTAATAATTGATATTTCCACTGAAAAATATTTAATTTTTCAACTTAGAAAAAATGAAAGTAAACCAAAAAATACAAACTCCCAACAAAAGAGTTGAATTTCAAACCAAGAAATATTTTTTAAACAATAAAAAAAATAAAATCTTATCCAAAATGTTTATTTTGTAATTCATAAAGAAAAAAGAAAAAAGATCAATTTTTAGCAAAAATGAAATAGCTACATTTTTATTTTGAAAAATTAATTTTCAACCAAAGTTGTTTACTGTTTAACCAAAGAAATTAACTTTCAACTAAAATAATTCATTTCCAATAAATAAATAAAATTTAACAAAAAGTTGAATTTTCAACCCAAAAGATTAAATGCAGTTTCTCAAACAAAAAACAAGAAATTCGACGAAACATCGAATAGTTAAATTTTAAGTTAAAAAAATTAATTTTTAATAAAAAAAAAAAGAAAACTAATTTTCAACCAAATAGATTAATTTTCTACTACAAAATATAATTTTTCAACAAAAAATAGAACGGTTTAATTTTCACTTAGAAAAATAATTATTTGAGAAACTAAAATAAATTTTCAAAGAAAAAAAACTTGAATTTTCAACCCAAAAATATTCATTTTCTTAACAAAATAATTTAATTTTCGACTGAAACACAATATGTAAATTTTCAAAGGAAAAAGAACAAATTTTAGCAAAAATGAAATAGTTACGTTTTTAGTTTAAAAAATTCATTTTCAATCAGATTAGTTTAACTTTTCACCAAAGAAATCAACTTTCAACTAAAATGAGGCATTTTTCAATCAATAATAAAATTTAGAAAAAGGTTAAATTTTCGACGTAAAAGATGAATTTTCCACGAAAAAAAATTAACAAAATATTTTTACTTTCAACTATAAAAGATAAATATACAACAAACATTTATAACGAAATAGACAAATTTAAAAAAAAATAAAGATGAAATTTCAAGCAAAAGGATTAAACGCTGTCTTTTGAGGAAAAAAAATTAGACAGAAAATTTAATAGTTAAAATTTTAGTTGAAAAATTAATTTTCAGTACAAAAAAAACAAATTTTCAACCAATAAATAAATTTTTAACAAAAAATAGAAAAATAGTTTAATTTTCACTTAGAAAAATTTTCAAAAAAAAAGTTGAATTTTCAATCTAAAAATATTCATTTTCTTAGCAAAATTATTTAATTTTCGATTAAAAAAGACAATTTTTTAACATAATATGTAAATTTTCAACAGAAAAGAAATAATTTTTGAGCAAAAACGAAATAGCTACATTTTTAGTTTTAAAAATTCATTTTCACCCAAATTAGTTTATCTTTTAACCAAATAATGAATTTTCAACCCAAAAGATTAATTTTCTTCGAAAAAAAGAGCAATTTTTAACAAAATATTTAAATTTTCAACTAAAACAGATAAATATACAACAAAATTTTACAAAGAAATAGCCAAATTTTCAACTAAACAGATAAAATTTCAAGCAAAAAGATTAAATACTGTTTTTCAACAAAAAACTTTCGACAAAAAATCAAAGCTACAAAAATTAATTTTTAATTTAAAAAGAATATAATTTTCCACTAAATAAATAAAATTTCAACCAAGAAGGGTTAATTTTTTGAGAGAAAACAAAAAAATTTACAGCAAAATAGATGAATTTTCAACTAGAAAAGATAAATTTTCAACAAAAAATAGAATAGTTTAATTTACAGTTGAGAAAAATAATCATTTCAAAATTAAAATTAATTTTTAAAAAAGTTAAATTGTCATCCATACACATGAATTTAAAAAAAAATTAAACATTTTTAACAAAATATACGAACTATCAAACAAATTTTTTTCTGTTAAATATATAACAAAATAAACTTTCGAACAAGAAGATTAATTTCTTACGAAACAAGAAAAATTTTTAACACAATAAGTGCATTTTTAACCAAATTGTTGAATTTTTAACTTGAAAAGATAAATTTAAAATCGAAAATGAAACGGCTAAATTTTCAGTGTAAAAAAAAACAAATAATGATTTACGATAAATTCTTTAAATTGTTCAAGAACATGATATAATTTTTAACAAAAATATTAATTTTTAAGGCAGAAGATTAATTTTTCACCAAAAAAACATCAATTTTATTTTTTAAATATGTCATTTTTCAAACAAATAGTCAACTTTTCAATTTAAAAAAAAAATAAATTTACAATCGAAAATGGAACAGTTAAATTTTTAGTTTGGAAAAAAAAATAATTTCTAAGAAAAAATAACAAATTTTAAACCAAAAACATGAAGTTTTAATCCAGAAGATTAATTTTCTACAAAAAAAAGACAAATTTATATTAATCTACATTAAATTTCCACCAAATTGTTGAATTTCCCAATTAAGAGATTAATTAATAATAAAAATTCAATATGCAAATTTTTAGTACAAAAAAACGAATTTTTGAGCAAAAAAATTGTAATTTTCGACTTAAGAAGAGAAATCTTCAGCAAAAAAGAGAAATTCAAATTTTTGTTTAACTAAATAATTCAACTTTTTACCAGATTAGTACAATTTTTATAAAAAAAGGGTTTTTCACAAAATTTTTTAATTTTTAAACAATAACAATATTTTAACCAAATATATAATTTTTCTACCAAATGGTTGAATTTTCAGTTTAAAAAATTAATTAAAAACAAAATTTTTTGCAAGAAAATATTTTAAGTTTTCAATAAAGTGATTGCATTTTTAATAAGATAAATTTTCGAACAAAAAGAATAATTTTCTACCAAAAAAGACCAATATTTAACAAAATAAATGAATTTTTACAAAAATGGTTGAATTTTTAACTTAAAACGATACATTTTCAGCAAAACAGATGAAAAAAATTTTTTTTAATAAATAGCTAATTTTTCTAATAAATTAGTAGAATTTTTAGCAAACAAAAAAACGAAGTTTTTACAAAATTGTTGAATTTTTAGTATAAATAAAATCCAATTTTCAGTGTAACAAATTAATTTACAATCGAAAATGGAACAGTTAAATTCTTAGTTAAAAAAAATAATTTCCAAGAAAAAATAACAAATGTTTAACCAAAAAGCCGAATTTTGAATCCAGAAGATTAATTTTCTACGAAAAAAAAGGAAAATTTATAATGATCTATATTAAACTGCCACCAAATTATTGAATATCCTACTAAAAAGATTAATTAACAATAAAAAAATTCAATATGTAAATTTTTCGTAAAAGAAAATTAAAAATCAATTAAAAATGTAATAATTAAATTTCCAGTAAAAATAATTCATTTTATAAATAAATGCACCCCCCCCCCCCCAATTAACTAAAAGTCACCTTCAAAATATTATAACTCAATTTTAAAGAATACAAATATGGAAAATTCAACCCCACAATTAAGGGGCGAATTTTATGGTTCAATTATTTTAAAAATTCAGATTCTAGCCTTTTAATTGTTTATAAAATTATTTTTCATCACCTCTATCAATCTAAAAAAAAATTAGGCCTTTTTTTGGACGGCCCTGATAAATATACAAACCGAAAAGATTCAAACTCTTCCGCATCCTGAGCTTCATTTTTTGGCCAAATTAAAAACAGGCCACCTACACTCAATGTAACCAATAAAATGGGCCAAATGCGGCAAAGTCTACTGACTCTCGGCCACATCATTATTCAATTAATCAACTTCCATTTGGAGTGACTCAATATATTAATTAAGGTCTCCTCTTCTTATTATTTTTATAGCCAAGAGCTAATCAACTTTGGGCATTCCGAAACTATTTTCTTCAGATTTCAGTCAAATTTATCAGAGGAATTCGACTTTTATTATCATCTGTTTTTTGTCATCACTCTCTGGGGTCATCGTTGGTTCATAAAGGAAATTCTTCGTTTTACTACGCACTGAAAAAATTAGATCGTTAGATTTAAAATTAATTAAATTTTAATTAATGAAGATTGAATTTGCGAAAACAAATTTTAAAAAAAATCTACTGATGAAATAACAGCTTTAAAAATAATTTCAAAACAGTGAAAAAATAGTGATAAAAAAAAATGGTAGTGCCAAGAAGCTTTTAAGGGCATCTACCAGAATGGCACGTTTATATTTATATTTAAGGGCCTCATAATTTATTTTAAAAATGTTTTCAATTTGGTATAGGATTCAAAATATATAAGAGAATATCTGTCTAGCCTATTTGAATTTTTATTTTGTTTAAATAATGCAATTTTACTAATTTTTAACATGGAAGGTAACTTATTACAGGGCTTTAGTGCCCTTGCTAAAATAAAATTACTGATATCACATTATGTAGACGAATACAAATTTTCGAAAGGAAGTGGGAAGATGAAATTGATAATAATGAAAAAAATTCTTGGTGAATACAGTTTTTTTTAATAAAGACAAAATTAAGTTTTTGGGTTCTGTTTTGAAAACTGAAATTCTTTTCTCCCGAATTAAATAATAGGATTTAATAGAACCAAATAAGAAAATTAAACTATTTTTCGTTGAAAGATAATTTTTTATTTTGAAAAATCTATTACATTTTTGGATCTGAATAATTCGATGTTAGTTTAAAATTCGACTATTCGGTTAAATATTTAACTATTTTGTTTTAAATTGAGTTATCTTTTTTGAAAATCTATTTTCTTAACTGAAAATTTAATTATTTTATTTTTGGTTGAATATTGATCGTATTTAGTTGGAAATTTAAATATTACATTTTTCATTGAGTCAGCCATTCAATAAATTAGTTGAATTTTCAACCAAAAATAAAATTAGTTTTTTCAGTTAAAAAAAAATAAAATTAATAATTTTCACCCAAAAAGATAAATTTTAAAGCAAGAAGATTATTTTTTTACTAAAAAGGACAATAGTTAAATTTTCAGTTGAAAACAAAAATTTTCCATAAAAAAACACGAATTTTCACCCATAAGGAAACTTAAAAACATTAATTTTGTAGCAGAATTTTGTTTACGAAATACATGAACTTTTAACCCAATAGTTGAACTTTTGAATTGAAAAGATAAATTTAGAACTAAAAATGGAAAATTTAAATTTTCTTTAAAAGAAAAATGAATTTTCAGCCAAAAAGATAAATTTTAAAGCCAAAAGATTAATTTTCTACCAAAACCTACCAATTTTGTATAGAAATTATTTGAATGTTTAACCAAATAGTTGACTTTTCAACTATAAAAAAAATGTAGAATAAAAAATGAAACTGTTAAATTCTTATTAAAAAAAAAATAATTTGCAAGAAAAAACAACAAATTTTTAACTAAAAAAAATCAATTTTAAAGCCATAAGATAATTTATTTTCTTCTGAAGATTCATTTTTCAACTGAAAATTTATATATTCTATTTTTTGTTAAATATTGATCGTATTTATTAAAAAATTTAACTACTACATTTTTCACCCATGATTTATCTTCCTTTGTTAAAAATTCAACTACTTGAATAAAAGTTAAGAAATCAATTTTATTAGTTGAAAATTTCAATATTTTATTGCAATTTTTTTTGGTTAAAAATAAATATTTTGAAATTTTCTACCAAAAAAGAAAAATTTCTAACAAAATACATGGATTTTAAACCAAACATCTAAATTTACAACTTAAAAAGATACATTTAAAAAAACCAGATTATTCTGAAAAAAATTATTTTTCACCAAATTTTGGAATTTTCAGGCAAAAAGAATTATTTTTGAGAAAAAAAATCTTTAAACATTTTTTTTTAACTAAATAGTTCAGTTTTATACAAAATTAGTAAATTTTTTGATTTAGCAAATGTCTTTTTCACCTAATTGTTAAGTCTTTAACCAAATAATTGAATTTTCAACTTAAAAAGATAAACTTATTATCAAATGGAATTGCTAAATTTCATGTTAATGGAATTAATTCAAAAAAAGGAGAATTTTAAAAAAAGTGGTTTAATTTTTCACGAAATTGGTTCCATTTTCAACAAAAATATATATTTTAAAACAAAAAAATTACTTTTGTACCAAAAAACGCAAATTTTGAACAAAATATATGATTTTTCAAATAAAAAGATGAAATTTGATCAAAACAGATCAATTTTTAAATTAAATTTAATCAAACAGTTTAATTTTCACAAAATTGTTAAATTCTTTATAAGATAAGTTTAGAATGAAAAATGTGTTTTTTTAAACTTCAATTTAAAAAGAATTAATTTTAAATTTTTGAAGAAAGCGGTTCAATTTCCAACAAAAATATACATTTTCAAGTCAGAAGATTCCTTTTCTAAAAAAAAAATTTAAAAATACAATTTTCTTAACAAAGTACGTGAATTTTCAAACAAAGAGTTAAATTTTCAACTTGAAAAGATAAATTAAAAATAAAAATAGGAATTTTTTCATTTTTAATTGAAAAACAATAATTAAAAAATAAGAAATTTTCAAGCAAAAAGATGACTTTTGAATTAGCTACTAGAAAGAATAATTAAAAACAAAAATGCAATATTTTATAATTCAAAAACGGAATAGTTAAAGAAATTAATGTTTTGATGAATCTAATATTCAATATAAATATAAATTTTAAAGTGAGAAGATTAATGTTACACAAAAAAACTATTTAAAAGAAAATACATGAATTTTCATGTAAATAGTGTTATATTCAATTTGAAAATAAAAATGTAGAATAAAACATGGATGTTTAATCGTCATTTAAAAAAATAATTTAAACAAAAAACGAATTTTAAATAAAATCGTTATATTTTTCCACAAAATGAGCGGTTTGCACGATTAATGATTTACAGTTTTTATAGATTATCTCAGGTTTGATCTTTTGATAGATCCTGCTTTTTAAATATTATATTTCATTAAAAAAATAAATAATTAATTATAAATTAAAAACTCATTAAATCTTATTAATATCGTTTAAAATACATGACTTTTAACTATTTCTGTCTATTTTACTTACATTTTCGTTCATTCTGATCAGAATTTCCGATCTATGAATGAAACATCCTGTAGATTTGAGGAATATATCATCACCACACTGTAGAATAAATTCCCTTTCACCTGCACGTCTTCGGTTCACAAAAGGAAGTACCTGACTCTATAGAGTCGGTTCGTAAAACCAGAAAGGAAGAAAGAAGCCTTGGTAGCACTTATTTTAAGTCTCAAATCCTACTGAATTAATTTGCTGGAACAATTTTGCACTCCTGATCGGGAGGTTCCAGGTAGCTCTAGTGTCACTGAACCGAATACCGATCAAGGGAATGATCGTGATTCGGGGAATGATCGACGCACTGAGGCTGGTATTCGGCACGCAAAGATCGTTCTCCTTCGTGTCGTCTCGGCTTCCCGAACTGCCTACCGGCTGCCGGCTGAGTGCTGACTGAACTCGACTAACTCTTCAGTAATTTTCTGACGTCATTTCTATAGACGGGATCGTCTGGATGTCCTCGCCTCGCTAGAGGTGGAGGTGGAAAAGTCACCTTACACGCCAGGTCGAAAACCTTACTTTGAGTCTGCATCTAACAGGTGCACTCCAACCGAGAAAAAAAGTTGAAAGGCAAACAATTCCAGTCAGAGAGGAATCACATTTTGTCACCTTCTGTTACTTTTTGTCACCTTAACCCATTAGCGACCAAAGCTATCAATTTTATAACATGAGTTTGACCACAAAATTGATGGGTATAACAAAACAATAAATAGATCAAAAGTACTCTTCCTTATGTTTTTGGGTAAACTAAATTAAAAATTAAATATGGCGGTTTTTGTATACAAAAATAGTGAG
This sequence comes from Belonocnema kinseyi, assembly GCF_010883055.1. Lineage (NCBI taxonomy): Eukaryota > Metazoa > Arthropoda > Insecta > Hymenoptera > Cynipidae > Belonocnema > Belonocnema kinseyi. Next base: position 107,528,677 of record NC_046665.1, on the reverse strand, counting down.
AAATGTTTAATTTTTTATTTTTATAATTTTTTTCCGAGATAAAACGCTTTAATATCTTAAAATTTCTGCAACCATCGGTGCACAAAATTCTTAAACTTCAACAAAAAAAATTTATATATATGTTTTTTCTTCCAAAATGGCGGACAAAATGCAAAAATGTTCCAAAAACTGGTTTTTTCCATCATCTTTTTTTTTCTCAAAAACTTAAAAGTTTAAAAGAAGTTCCAAGATATAAAACTATCTTGAAATTAAGCATAGAACACTATGAAATTTTTTTAGATTTTTTAGAAAAATTTTTTGATTTTTCAAAAAATCAAAAATTTGCAAAAATAGTTTTAAAATATCTCAAAAAATTCAAGAATATTCTTTGACTAATTCTAAGACATTTTTATTGTTGGAACATTTGTACCAGAGCCTATAGATTTTGGGAAATAATTGATCAAACTTCAACGCGAAAAGAAAAACATAAGGAACAGTACTTTTGATCTATTTATTGTTTTGTTCTAACCATAAGTTTTGCGGTCAAACTCATGTTATAAAATTGATAGCTTTGGTCGTTAATGGTTTTAGTAACTTTTTGTCACATTTTGGAACGTTTTATCACTTTTTGTCACAGTTTGTTACCTTTTGTCACCTTCAGTACCTTTTGGTCACCTTTTGTCACATTTTCGAACGTTTTGTCACGTTAAGTAACTTTTTGTCACATTTTCGAACGTTTTGTCACCTTTTGTCACTTTTTGTCACATTTTATTACCTTTTGTCACATTTTGAAACGTTTTATCACCTTTTGTTTTAAAATACCATTTTTATTACCAAATTGTAATTTATTTTTGACCAAAAAGGACGAATTAAAAAACTCGATTAAAAGTTACACTCTTTGTTTACATTTTTTTAAAGAATCATTATTTTAATTAAAAATTGATCTCTGGTTGAAAATGTAGCTATTTTGTTAAGGTTTTTTTTGCAACATTAATTTTTCTAAACGAAAATTGAATTAATCGAGCAGAATATTTTTAAAATTAATCTATGCTTTTTTTATAGTTAAAGATTGAACATTTTAGTTGAAAATTCAATTGCTTGGTTGAAAGTTGAACTCTTCGTTTATAAATTTATTATTTTTGTTCAAGGATTTATTATTTTCATTGATCTCTTTAGTTGAAAATATAACTAAATAGTTAAAAATTCTTTTTTTTAGTTCAAAATTAATTTTGTTTACTGACCATTTGTCAATTTTGTTGAATATTCGTCTTTTTGGCAGACAGTTAATCTTCTTCGTAGAATATATTTAAAAAATTTGATCTTCTGGTTGAAAATTTCGTTTCCAGTTGAAAATCAATTTACCTGTTTGAAATTGTTGAAATTAATAAAATTTAAAAAAAATTAATTTATTTCTTGTTTGTTTGAAAATTCATTAAAAATCTATTTCTTCAACTGAAAACTAAACTAATTTGCTTAAAATTTTAACTATTTACTTGAAAATTTGCCTTTTTAGGCATAAAATTAATCTTTAGTCAGAAAATAATTTTTTTTGTTTTTGTTGAAAACGATTCAAAGATTTATAATTTTTGTTGAAAATTCAATAACTTGGTTAAAATTTGAATTCTTTGTTTATAAATGTATTATTTTTGTTCCAAGATTTATGATTTTTATTGATCTCTTAAGTGGACAATATAACCAATTTGTTAAAAATTCTTTTTTTTTACTTCAAAATTAATTTTTTTAACTGAACATTTGACAATTTTGTTAAAAATTAATCTTCTTAGCAGAAAATAATTTTTTTTAAATTTAAATAATCCAGTGAAGAGTCATCATTTTAGTTGAAAATTCAATTCCTTGGTTGAAAATGCATCTATTTTGAAGAAAATTCCTTTTTCTTTTTTTATTAAAAATTAATTTCTTCAACTGAAAATTTAATTATTTCACTTAAAAATTTAACTATTTTGCTGAAAATTCATCCTTTATGACAGAAAATTAATCTGCTTGGTAGAACATAAGTTTTTTGGTTAAAAATGCAACTATTCCAGTTGCAAATCAAATTAACTGGTTGGAATTGTTGAAATTAAAAATTTTTTTTTTGAAAATTCAACTGTTCAAATATTTATAATTTTTGTTGAAAATTCAATTACTTGGGTAAAAAATGAATCCTTTGTTTATAAATTTATTATTTATGTTTAAAGATTTATGATTTTTATTGATCTTGACACTAGAAAATATAACTAATTTGTTAACAATTCTTTTTTTTTTAGTTCAAAATTCATTTTGTTAACAGAAAGTTTGACAATTTTGTTAAAAATTCATCTTTACGGCAGAAAATTAATTTTCTCAGTAAAAAATCATGTTTTATTTTAATTTAAATATACCAGTGAAGATTCATCCTTTTAGTTGAAAATTCAATTCCTCGGTTGAAAGTTAAACTCTTTAGTTACAAATGTCTTTTTTTTTTAAGATTCATTGTTTTTATTGAAAATTGGTCTTCTTAGTATAAAATTATAATTTTAATTTTCGACTTTTATTCAATAGTTTATAACTTTTTGAATGAATTTATGTATTTTTTTAACCTTTTTTTGTAAAAAACTAATCTTTTTAGTAGACAATTAAATCTTTTTGTTTAAAAATTCCAGTTGAAGATTGATCATTTAAGTTGAAAATATGATACTCTTTGTTTATGAATTTATTATTTTTGTTGAATAATTTATTATTTTAATAAAAAATTGATCGCCTGATTTGAAAATATAAGTAATCTTAAAACAAAAATTTGTTTTCTTTTTTAAAATAAAAATTAATTATTTAACTTAATAATTTAACTATTTTATAAGAAATGCGTTTTTTTGGCAGAAAATTCTTCTTTTTGATAGAAAATAATTCTTTTTGGTTGAGAATTCAACTAGTCAAGTTGAAGACTCATCAGTTTATTTGAAAATCCAGTTACTTGATTGAAATTTAATTACTGGGTTGAAATCAATACTCTTTGTTGAAAATTAATTTTTTTCGCGGATTGTTAGTTTTTTTAAGTATAAATTTTATTATTCAATTTTTGGTAGTGAATTTATATTTTTTAGTTGAAAATTCATCTGTTTCGTTTAAACATCATCTCTTTTGGCAGAAAATTAAGCTTCTTAGTAGAAAATAATAATTTTTTTTTAATTTAAATATTCCAGTGAAGATTCATCATTTTAGTTGAAAATTTAATTCCTCGTTAGAAAATGCATCTATTTTCAAGAAAATTCTGTTTTTTCTTAGTTAACATTTTTTTTACCTGAAAATTTAATTATATCACTTTAAAATTTAACTATTTTATTGAAAATTCATCTTTTTGGCAGAAAACTAATCTTCTTTGTAGAACATAATTTTTGGTCGAAAATGCAACTATTCCAGTTGAAAATCAAATTACCTGGCTGAAATTTTTGAAATTATTTAAAGTTAAATATTTTGTTTAAAAATTTATTTATTCTCTATTCAGTTGTAAAATACCATTTTTTTACCAAATTGCAATTTATTTTTTACCAAAAAGAACAAATTAAAAAACTCGATTAAAACTTACACTCTTTGTTTACATTTTTTTAAAGATTCATTATTTTAATTAAAAATTGATCTCTGGTTGAAAATGTAATTCTTTTGGGAAGGTTTTTTTTCAAAATTAATTTTTTAAACAGAAATTTAAATTAATTGAGCAGAATATTCCATCATTTTAGTTTTAAAAGATCACATTTTTGTTAAGAATTTATTTTCTCAATTGATAATTTTACTTTTGGACTTTCAGTTAAAAATTTATAATTTTCAAAAGTAATTTATGAATTTTTCATAGTTGAAGATTCAAAATTTTAGTAGAAAATTAAATTGCTTGGTTGAAAGTTGAACAAAATAATTTTTTTTAAATTTAAATATTCCAGTGAAGATTCATTATTTTTGTTGAAAATTCGACTATTCTAGTTAAAGATTTATCAATTCAGTTAAAAATTTATTTACTTGTTAAAAATTTAAACTCTTTGTTAAAAATGAATTATTTTTTGCTGAAAAATTAGTTTTCTTCAACTATAAATTTTATTATTTATTTTTGTGTGTAAATTTATTTTTTTATGTTAAAATGCACATATTTGGTTAAATTTTTGTTTTAAAATTAATTTTTTATTCGAAAATTCAATTAATTGAGCAGAATATTCCATCTTTTTCGTTAAAAATTTAACCTTTCGGTTGAGAATTTTTTTTCTCAATTGATAATTTTACTATTCGAATTTTATTTAAAAATTATATAATTTTAAAATTAATTTATGTATTTTTTATTGATTTCATTTGTAAAAATTAATGTTCTTAGTATAAAATGAATGTTTTTAGTTGAAAATTTAAATATTCCAGTTGAAGATTCATCCTTTTAGTCGAAAATTCAAATTCATTTCCTCGGTTGAAAGTTAAACTCTTTATTTACGAATTATGTTTTTTTTAAGATTCATTTTTTTTTTTGAAAATTGATCTCCTTGGTTAAAAATGTATCTTTTTTGTAGAACATTTTTTTTCTCTTTGTTAAAAATTAATTTCTTTCACTGGAAATTTAATTATTTAACTTAAAAATGTAACTATCTTGTTGAAAATTCATATTTCTGGCAGAAAATTAATCTTCTTGATTGTAGAACATTTTTTTTCTCTTTGTTAAAAATTAATTTCTTTGACTGGAAATTTAATTATTTAACTTAAAATTTTAACTATTTTGTTGAAAATTCATATTTCTGGCAGAAAATTAATCTTCTTGGCTGTAGAACATTTTTTTTCGCTTTGTTAAAAATTAATTTCTTTGACTGGAAATTTAATTATTTAACTTAAAAATTTAACTATTTTGTTGAAAATTCATATTTCTGGCAGAAAATTAATCTTCTTGGTTGAGCATAATTTTTTTTGGTTAAAAATTCAACTATTCCAGTTGAAAATCTAATTACCTGTTTGAACTTCTTGAATCTATTGAAAGTTAAATATTTTGTATAAAATTTTATTTTTTCTGTGTTTAAAAATTCATTATTTTCATTAAAATTTGATCTTTTGGGTTGAAAATGTATCTATTTTGTAAAACTGTTGTTTTCTTTTTTCGTTCAAAATTAATTTCTTTAACTAAAAATTTAACTATTTTGCTTAAAAATATAATTATTTTGTTGAAATCTCACCTTTTTGTAGCTAATAATGTTTGTTTTTTTTAATCAAACTATTTAAAGATTCATCATTTTATTTGCAAATACAGCTACTTTGTTGAAATTGTTAAAAGTTAAATACTTTGTTTGAAAATCGATTTTTTATTTTTTTGAAGATTCATTATTTGTATTGAAAATTAATCTTTTGTCACCTTTTTATCTGTATTCAGTTGTAAAAATACAATTTTTTACCAAAATGGAATTTATTTTAGACCAAAAAGAACAAATCTAATTACTTGATTAGAAGGTACTCTTTTTAAAAAAATTATAATAATTTTTACATTCTCATTCATGAGAGTGTAATGTAATCGTCCAAATTTTTTGTAATTCGTTGTTTTAATTAAAATTGATCTCTCTGGTTGAAACTGTAACTATTTTGTTGAATTTTTTTCAAAATTAATTTTTTAACCGAACATTTAATCAATCGAGCAGAATAATAAATCATTTTTGTTAAAAATTCAAGTTTTTGGTTGAGAATTTATTTTCTCAATCTTTGCTAAAAAATTATTTGTTGTTTTTTTTTAATGATTTATTATTTTAATTCAAAATTTCTCTCTTTAGTTGAAAATATAAATTTGTCAACAAAATTTTTTTTTATATGAAAATTAATTTTTTAACTTAAAATTTAACTATTTTACTTGTAAATTTAACTATTTTGTTAAAAAATCATCCTTTTTGGGAGAAAATTATTGTTCTTGATAGAAAATAATTCTTTTGTTGAAAATTTAACTAGTCTAGTAGAAGACTTATCATTTGATTTAAAAATACAATCACTTGATTGATATTCTTCGTTTATAGATTTATGAGCTTTGTTTAAAGATTTATTATTCTAATTGAAAATTGATCTCTTTAGTTGACAATATAACTAATTTATTATAATTTTTTTCAAAATTAATTTTTTAACTGAAAATTCTACTATTCTATATGAATATTTGTCACTTTAGTTCTAACTTTAATTAATTAGTTGAAATTTAAAATATTTGTTAAAAATTATTTTATTTTCGCACAAAATTAGTTTTTTCAGCTGTAAATTTTATTATTTAATTTTTGGTTGTAAATTTATATTTTTTAATTAAAAATGCATGTATGTTGTTAAAAATTCGTTTCTTTTGATAGACAATCTTCTTGGTTGAAAAATCAACTAATCTAGTTAAAGATTGATAATTTTTGTTAAAAATTCAATTGCTTGATTACAAGTTAAACCTTTTTTAAACATTTTTTTTTTTGAAATTCATTATTTTAATTGGAAATTGATCTATCTAGTTGAAAATATAAGCATTTTGTTCAATTTTTGTCAAGTCCATTTTTTTGACCGAAAATTTAATTAATCGAGCAGAATATTTCATAATTTTAGTTAAAAATTCCTATCATTGGTTAACAAAATTAATTCTCTTAATTGATAATTTCACTTCTCGGCTCTTATTTTAAAATTCACAATTTTTAAAATTAATTTATGTATTTGTTTAAACCTTTTTTTGAACAAATTAATCTTCTTAGTAGAAAATTAATCTTTTTGGTTAAAAATTAAAATATTCCTGTTGAAGATTCATCATTTTAGTTGAAGATTCAATTGTTTGGTTAAAACTTGAACTCTTTGTTTATAAATTTCATATTTTGGTTCAAAGATTTATTGTTCTAATTGATCTCTTTAGTTAAAAATATAACTAATTTGTTAAAAATTCTTTTTTTTTATTAGATCAAAATTAATTTTGTTAAATAAAAATTCGACAATTTTGTTGAAAATTTGTCTTTTTTTGACAGAAAATTAATTTTTTCAGTAGAAAACATATATTTTTTAATTTAAACATTCCAAAGAAGATTTTGAAGAAAAATCTTTATTTGATAAAAAATTAATCTTTTTGGTTAAATATTTATCTATTTTGAAGAATTTTTTTTCTTTTTTGGTTAAAAATTAATTCCTTCAACTGAAAATTTAACTATTTTGCTTTAAAATTTTAAAATTTAATTTGGTTAAAAATTACAATGTTCAAAGATTCATCATTTTAGTTGAAAATTTACTTACTTTATAAAAATTGTTGAAAGTTAAACACTTTGTTTAAATTTTTTTTATTTATTTCAAGATTTATTATTTTTATTAAAAATTGATATCGAACTAAAAATTTATAAAAATCAAATAAAACTAATAAATGATATTAAGGAGCGTTTGTACAGTCCCAAATTTAAAACAAAAGAAAAAAAATTTTCCTTAAAAAAATTTATAATATTTCTCATATTTTGGGACCATAAAAACGTTTCCAAAAAAATGTCGTTAAGGTAGGAATCGGGTCACATTTTAAATTCCCCTGTTAAATGACTTTTTTCTACCCTCCGGTGCAATTAATAAAGAAAACTGTTTGGAACCTTTTCCGAAATTTCAAAATATTGAAAATTCATTTCTAATTGCCACTTATTCACTCATCTGAATTTGAAAAATAAATTTTCAAATTTAAAATTAGAACCCTCCTTATCATAAATCCTATAGTTAAGAAAATCCCGGAAAGATGTCACTACCTGTTATTTCTCACAGTTCGCCACGTTGGAAGAGCTGACGGATGGCTGTCGTGTGTGTAATTTTGTGAATTTGGATTACAATTTATATTATTTATCGTGCGATATAAATATAAAGGTAACAAATTCCCACTTCCCCTTTTTCTTAAAAACAACATAACACCATAAATCTCAAACTTAACCTAAAAAACACGTTACGACACGTCAACTGACAGATATCAATTCATATCAATCCTCGATCTTTTCCCATACTTTTCGGTATTTTGAACTCCTTTGAAAAAGTACATTTCCTTTTAAACCGATTCTAGATTGCAGAGACAACTCCTAAAATAAGGAAAGTCTCGATTTAAATTCGAAAACAGTAGTTACGTTATCTCCGAATGAGGTTATAAACTTTTGACGTGTCTATAAATATCCTTTTTTTTTAGTGTTTTCTACGGCTACATTTTCTGAAGAACGTGAAGTACAATTGTTATTCTAATTTTTGTTATTCTCCTCCGAGATTAATGATTATTTATAATTCCTGAGTTTTTATTCTATTTTTATTTTTTATTTATTTATTTTTTAATTTGATTTGGAGCGGGAATAAGTTAGGAATGTGTAAATAATGATAATTTTTTTAGATTTCAAGATGAAGGTGAAAGAGTTGTTAAAAACTGTGAATGTGGCTTGGTCTCCACAAGCCCAGCATCCGATTTTACTTGCAGCAGGAACTGCAGCACAGCAGCTGGATGCGAGTTTCAATACTTCCGCTTGTTTAGATTTGTATGCACTTAATCTCCAACAGCCGGGTTATGAGATGGAACACAAAGTCAGCGTGCCTAGTGATCACAGGTTTCTATCCAATTTTTTATTTATTTTTATTAATAAAGTGTTGACAAAAACCCGGAAGAGAGTAGTTTTTTTAGTTTTATAACCAAGAAGTTAAATTTTTAAATTCGAAAAATTAATTCTCAACAAAATAGATAAATTTTTAACCAAATAGGTGAATTTTCAACCAAGAACATTCATTTTCTACTAGAAAAGACGAATTTTTAACAAAGTAGATAAATTTTTAATAAAAATTTTAAGTTTTCAACTGAATATTAATTTTTAATTTAAAGTTATGAATTTTTAAACAAATAGGTGAATTTTCAACCACGAAGGTAA
>NC_046665.1:107499824-107519746 GCF_010883055.1 Belonocnema kinseyi | reverse complement strand
ACATTTTTAATTGCACTTTCAACCAAAAAGATAAGTTTGCAATCAAGAATATTAATTTTCTACAAAAAGAAATTAATTTGAAACAAAATGCATACCTTTTGACAAATTTCTTGAAGTTTAAAACCCGAAGATACATTTTCTACTAGAAAAGACGAATTCTTAACAAAATACATACATTCTTAACCAAATAGTTGAATTTTTAAACAAATAGTTAAATTGTTAACCAAAAAGCATTTTATACCAGAAAAGAAGAATTTTTAATGAAATAAATACATTTTTAATCAAATTTTAAAGTTTTCAATCCAAAAGATAAAATTTCCACACAAAATATTAATTTTCAATTTAAAATGATGAATTCTCAACAAAATGCATTAATTTGTTAACAAATAGGTGAATTTTCAACCAAGAAGAACAATTTTCAAGTGGAAAAGACGAATTTTAAACAAAATGATTAAATTTTCAACACAGAATTTTAATTCTTAAATTAAAAAGATGAATTCTCAAAAAATTACATACATGCCTAGCAAAATAGTTAAATTTTCAACAAATTACATACATTTTAAATAAAATTTTTAAGTTTTCAACCCGAAAGATAAAGTTTCAATACAAAATATTAATTTTTTTACAGAAAGTCAACAAAATACATAATTTTTAACCAAATAATTGAATTTTCAAACCAGAAGGTCAATTTTCTACTGGAAAAGACGAATTTTTAACAAAATACATACATTTATAACTAGATAATTAAATTTTCAATCAAAAAGATAAATTTTATACCAGAAATGAGGAATTTGTAATAAAATACATATATTTTAAATACAATTTTTAAGTTTTCAATCCAAAAGATAAGATTTCAATACAGAATATTAATTTTTTTGCAGAAATTAAAAAAAAAAAACATTATTTTTAACATAGAATAATAATTTTCAATTTAAAATTATGAATTCTTAACAAAATGCATGAATTTTTAAAACAAATAGATGAATTTTCAACCACGAAGATAAATTTTCTACTGGAAAAGACGAATTTTTAATAAAATACATACATTTTTAATAAAATTTTAAAGTTTTCAATCCAGAAGATAAGATTTCAACACAGAATTTTAATTTTTTTTACAGAAATTAAAAAAAATACATTATTTTTAACCAAATAGTTGAATTTTCAACAAAGAAAATAATTTTTCTACTGAAAAAGACGAATTTTTAACAAAATAGATACATGTTTAATAAGAGTTTAAATTTTTTCACACAGAATATTAATTTTAAAATGAAAAAGATGAAATCTCAAATAAATACATACAATTTTAGCAAAATAGTTAAATTTTTAACCAAATAGTTAAATATTCAACAAAATACATACATTTTTAATAAGATTTTTAAGTTTTCAACCCGAAAGATAAAGTTTCAACAAAATATTAATTTTTTTTACAGAAATTCAACAAAATACATAATTTTTAATCAAATAATTGAATTTTCGAGCTAGAAGATAAATTTTTTACTAGAAAAGAAGAATTCTTAACAAAGTACATACATTCTTAACCAAATAGTTGAATTTTTAACCAAATAGTTAAATTTTTAACCGAAAAGCATAATTTTATACTAGAAAAGAAAAATTTTTAATAAAATAAGTACTTTTCAAATCAAATTTTAAAGTTTTTAATCCAAAAGATAAGATTTCAAAGCAGAATATTAATTTTTTGCAGAAATTTAAAAAAATACATTATTTTTAACCAAATTGTTGAATTTTTCTACTGAAAAAGACGAATTTTTAACAAAATAGATACATGTTTAATAAAAATTATATTTTTTAACACAGAATAATAATTTTCTATTAAAAATTATGAATTCTTAACAAAATGCATGAGTTTTTAAAACAAAATTGTTAAATTTTCAAACAAAAATATAAATTTTCAAGACAGAATATTAATTTTCTACTAAAAAAAGATGAATTTTTTATAAAATAGATACATTATTAACCAAATAGTTGAGGTTTCTACCTAAATCGATGAATTTTAATACAAAACAGTTGAATTTTGAGTGAAATAATTAAATTTTCTACCAAAAAAGTAGAATTTTCAACTAATCCAAAAATGGATATTGTCTATCAATTTCTTCCCTTATGCCACTATTTATGTTTTATTTTTATTTTTAAACATTAGTTACATTTTTAGCTGAAAAGATTAATTTACGAAACGTAATATTAATCTTTTGTTTATATTTTTAATCAAATAGTTGAATTTTCTACTACAAAATACGAGATTTTATCAAAATACATTTTTCATAAACATTTTAAGTTTTCAACACAGAATATTAATTTTCAAATTAAAAAGATGAATTCTCAACAAAATACATCATTTTGAACCAAATAATTGAATTTTCAACCAAGAAGATCCATTTTCTACTGGAAAAGATGATTTTTTTCTAGAAAAGACGAATTTTTAACAAAATGGTTAAATTTTCAAACAAAACGATAAGTTTTCAATAAAGAATATGAATTTTCTACAACAAGAGTTGAATTTAAACAAAATGCATACATTTTTAACCAAATACTTGAATTTTCAACCACGAAGATAAAATTTTTACTAGAAAAGACGAATTTTCAAAAACATACATACATTTTTCACCAAATACTTAAATTTTCAATCAAGAAGATAAATTTTCTACCAGAAGAGTAGAATTTTTAACAAAATACGATCATTTTTAATAAAATTCAAAAGTTTTTAACGCAAAATATAAGGTTTCAACAGAGCATATTAATTTTCTGCAAAAAAAAAATTAAATTTTTTAACCAAATAGTTGAATTTTCAACCAATAAGATTAATTTTCTACTGGAAAAGACGAATTTTTAACAAATTACATAAATTTTTTATTGAGTTTTCAACCAAAAAAATAAATTTTAATAAATAATATTAATTTTCTACAAAAAGGAATGAATTTGAAACAAAATGAATACATTTTTAACTGAATACTAGAATTTCCAACCACAAAGATAAATTTTTTACTAGAAAAGACAAATTCTTAACCAAGTAGTTAAATTTTTACCCGAAATGCATAATTTTATACAGAATATTAATTTTTTTTAAAGAAATTCGAAAAAAAAACATTATTTTTAACCAAATAGTTGAATTTTCAACAAAAAAAATCATTTTTCTACTGTAAAAGACGAATTTTTAACAAAATAGATACATGTTTGATAAAAATTAAAATTTTTTAACACAGAATAATAATTTTCAATTAAAAATGATGAATTCTTAACAAAATGCATGAATTTTTAAAACAAATAGTTGAATTTTCAACCAGGAACATCAATTCTCTACTGAAAAAGACGATTTTTTAACAACATGGTTAAATTTCAACCAAAAATATAAGTTTTCAATAAAGAATATTAATTTTCTACAAAAAGAAATTAATTTTAAACAAAATGCATACATTTTAAACGAAATACTTGAATTTCCAACCACGAAGATAAACTTTCTACTAGAAAAGACGAGTTTTTAATAAAATACATACATTTTTAATAAAATTTTAAAGTTTTAAATTCAAAAGATGCGATTTCAACACAGAATATTAATTTTTTACAGAAATTCAAAAAAATACATTATTTTCAACAACAAAAAATAATTTTTCTACTGAATAAGACGAATTTTTAACAAAATACATACATTCTTAACCAAATGGTTGAATTTTTAACCAAATAGTTAAATTTCTAACCAAAATAATCATTTTCTTCTAGAAAAGACGAATTTTTAATAAAATACATACATTTTTAATAAAATTTTCAAGTTTTCAATCCAAAAGATAAGATTTCAACACATAATATTAATTTTTTACAGAAATTAAAAAAAAACATTATTTTCAACAAAGAAAATAATTTTTCTACTGAAAAAGACGAGTTTTTGACAAAATACATACATTTATAACCGAATTGTTAAATTTTCAACCTAAAAGATTAGTTTTCAACACAGAATATTAATTTTCTACACATAAAAAAAAGAATTATCAATAAAATGAATACATTTTTATCAAAATAATTGAATTTTTAAGCAAAAAGATTAATTTTCTACTAGAAAAGACGAACTTTTATCAAAATACATACATTTTTTGTAAATATTTAAGTTTTCGAGCCAAAAAATAAGGTTTCAACACAGAATAATAATTTTTTACAGAAATTCAAAAGAATACATAATTTTCAACCAAATTGTTAAATTTTCAATCAAGAAGATGAATTTTCTACTGGAAAAGACGAATTTTTAACAAAATACATTTTTAATTTATTTTTTAAATTTTCATCCCAAAAGATAAGTTTTCAATACAGAATATTAATTTTCTACCAAAAAATAATTATCAACAAAATACGTACATTTTTAACCAAATACTTAAATTTTCAACCAAGAAGATAAATTTCATTCTAGACAAGGTTATTTTTTTTAAACATTATACGTACGTTTTTAACCAGATTCTAAAGAAAATCCATAAATTTTCATCCAAATAATTGAATTTTTAACCAAAACGATTAATTTTCTACCAAAAAAGACTATTTTTTAACAAAATAGGTACATATTTAATGAAAATTTTAAGTTTTCAACACAGAATATTAATTTTCATATTAAAAAGATGAATTCTCAACAAAATACATAATTTTTAACCAAATACTTAAATTTTCAATCAAGAAGATAAATTTTTTACCAGAAAAGACGAATTTTTAATCAAATACATACATTTTTAATAAAATTTTTAAGTTTTCAATGCAAAAGATAAGATTTCGACACAGAATATTAATTTTTTACAGAAATTCAAGATAATACAGAATTTTTAACCAAACAGTTGAATTTTCAATCAAGTAGATCAATTTTCTACTGAAAAAGATGAATTTTTAACAAAATACATACATTTTTAATTGAATTTTTTTATTTTCAACTAAAAAGACTAATAAAAATAATGTATATCAACAAAATGTGTAAATTTTTAGCCAACTAATTGAATTCTCAACCAAAAAGATTAATTTTCTAATAGAAAGGACGAATGCTTAACAAAATTTTTACATTTTCAACGATAAAGATAAGTTTTCAACATAGAATATTTATTTCAATTAAAAAATATAAATTCTCTACAAAATGCATACATTTTAAAACAAATATTTAAAATTTTAACTAAATACTTAAATTTTCAACCAAAAAGATAAGTTTTCAATACAAATTATTGATAAAAATTTTTAATTTTAAACCATAAAGTTAAGTTTTCAAACCCAAAATATTAATTTAAAAAAAAAACGAAAAAAATCAATTCTTAATAAAATACATACATTTTTAACCAATTAGGTGAATTTTCAACCAAGATAATGAATTTTCTGCTAGAAAAGACTAATTTTTAACAAAATACATACATTTATAACTGAATTACTAAATTTTCTACTAAAAAGATAAGTTTTGAAAACAAATTTTTACATTTTTATATTTCCAACGAAAAAGAATTTTTTCTACAAAACGAGATGAATGCTCAACAAAATGCATACATTTTTAACCAAATACTTAAATTTTCAATCAAGAAGATCAATTTTACACTGGAAAAGACGAATTTTTAACAAAACGGTTAAATTTTCAACCAAAAATATAAGTTTTCAATCAAGAATATTACTTTTCTACAAAAAGAGAAGAATTTTAAATTAAATGATATACATTTTTAACAAAAAACTTAAATTTTCAACCATGATGATAAGTTTTACACTAGAAAAAACGAATTTTCAATAAAATAGATAAATTTTTAATAAAATTTTAAAGTTTTCAATCCAACAGGTAAGGTTTCAACACAGAATATTAATTTTTTACAGAAATTCAAAAAAATACGTAATTTTTAACCTAATAATTGAATTTTCAACCAAAAAGAACCATTTTCTACTGGAAAAGACGAATTAAAAAAATATACATTGTTAAGCAAATTGTTAAATTTTCAGTTAAAACCATTAATTTTCAACATAGAATATTAATTTTTTTACCAGAAAATAATTATCAATAAAATGGATACATTTTTAAGCAAATAGTTGAATTTTCAAACACGACGATAAATTTGCCACTAGAAAAGACGAATTTTTAACAAAATAGATACATTTTTAATTAATTTGTTAAATTTTCAACCCAAAAGATAATATTTCAACAGAGCTGATTAATTTTCTGTAGAAATTCAAAAAAATATTGAATTTTTATAAAATAGTTGGATTTTCAACCAATAAGATTAATTTTTTACTGGAAAAGGCGAATTTTTAACAAAATGGTTAAATCTTTAACCAAAAAGATTAGTTTTCAATAAAGAAGGTCAATTTTCTACAAAAAGAGATAAATTTCAAACAAAATACATACATTTTTTTAACAAACAATTGAATTTTCAAACAGGAAGATCAATTTTCTACTGGAAAAAAATTAATTTTTAACAAAATACATATTTTTTGAACAAAAAAATTAATTTTAAGCACAGAATATTAGTTTTCAAATTAAAAAGATGAATTCTCAACAAAATACATCATTTTTAACCAAATTGGTAAAATTTTTAACCAAATAGTTGAATTTTTAACCAAAAACATTTATTTTCTACTAGAAAATACGAATTGTCAACAAATTCATACATCTTTAACCAAATACTTGAATTTTTAATCAAGAAAATAAATATTCTACCAGAAAAGACGAATTTTTGATAAAATACACACATTTTTAGTAAAATTTTCAAGTTTTTAATCCAAAAGATAAGGTTTCAACACAAAATAATAATTTTTTACAGAAATTCAAAAGTACATAATTTTGTAATCAAATAAGTGAATTTTCAACCTAGAAGAACAATTTTCTGTTGGAAAAGACGAATTTTTAACAAAATGCATACATTGTTAACAAAAATTTTCAACTTTCAATACAGAATATTAATTTTCAAATTAAAAAGATGAATTCTCAACAAAATACATCATTTTTAACCAAATAATTGAATTTTCCACAAAATAATTGAATTTTTTTCCAAGAAGATAAATTTTCTACTAGAAAAGACCAATTTTCAACAAAATACATACATTTTTAACAACAATTTTTTTAATTTGCAATGCAGAATATTAATTTTCAAATTACAAAAATAAATTTTGAACAAAATACTTACATTCTTAACCAAATATTTAAACTTTTATCCACGTAGTTGAATTTTCAATTAAGTAATTATTTAATACGGACATTTTTAATAAAATTTTAAAGTTTTCAACCCAACAGATAAGGTTTCAACAGATCCTATTAATTTTCCAGAGAAACTCAAAAAAATATTATATTTTTTAACCAAATAATCTAATTTTCAACCAAATAGTTGAATTTTTAACCAAGAAGATCAATTATCTTCTGGAAAAGACGAATTTTTAACAAAATACATACATTATTAACCAAATTGTTAAAATTTAAATTAAAAAGATTAGTTTTCAGCACCAAAAATTAATTTTTTTCCAAAAAATAATTATCAACAAAATGCATAAACTTTTAATCAAATATTTGAATTTTGAACCAAAAAGATAAATTTTCTACTAGAAAAGACGAATTTTTAACAAAATACATATATTTTCAATTTTATTTTTTAACTATCAACCCAAAAGATAAATTTTCAACACAGAATATGAATTTTTTACAAAAAAAAGACAAATTTTCAACAAAATACATACATTTTTAAGCAAATAGTGAAATTTTTAACTAAATAGTTGAATTTTATAATTGAAAAGACAAAATTTTAAAAGTGTGTACATTTTAAACTAAAAAGATAAGTTTTTAATAAAAAATATTTATTTTCTAAAAACAAAGATGAATTCTCAATAAAATGCATTTATTTTTAATCAAATTCCTAATTTTTTACCAAGACGATAAGTTTTTAAAAGCGGAATATTAATTTTCTACTGAAAAACATTAATTCTAAACAAAATACATAATTTTAAAGCAGATAATAGAATTTTTGACAAAATAACATACATTTTTTTACCAAATTTTTTAATTTTTCAATTAAAATGATAAGTTTTAAATAGAGTGTATTAATTTTCTTTAAATAAAAGAAAGAAATCTCAATAAAATAGATAAATTTAAAATCAAATATTTGTATTTTATACTAGAAAATTTCCTTGAAATTGCTTAAAAATGTATCCATTTTATTGATAATTATTTTTTGGTGAAAAAATTAATATTCTGTGTTGAAATTTAATCTTTTTAATTGAAAATTTAACAATTTGGTTAACAATATATGTATCTTTTTAAATAGTATTATCCGATAGAAAATGGTTCTTCTCGGTAGAAAATTCCATTATTTAGTTAAAAATTATGTATTTTTTTGAATTTCGGTAGAAAATTAATATTCTGTGTTGAAACCTTATCTTTTCGATTGAAAACTTAAATATTTTTTTAAAATGTTTGCATTTCGTTATAAATTCGTCTTTTCTACACGAAAATTATTATTTTTACTAGAAAAATTCAATTATTTTGTTAAAAATGTATGTATCTTTTTAAAAATTCATCTTTTTAAGGTGAAAATTAATATTCTGTTTTGAAAACTTATCTTTTTAATTGAGAAAATGCATGTATTTTATTGAGAATTCATCTTTTTTTGTAGAAAATTAATATTCTATGTCAAAAATGTATCTTTTGTGTTGAAAATGAAAAAATTTAATTAAAAATGCATGTATTTTGTTAAAAATTCGTCTCTTCCAGTAGAAAATTGATCTTCTTGATTGAAAATTCAACTATTTAATTGAAAATTCAATTAATTGGTTAAAAAATTTAATATTTTTTTTTGAGTTTCTGCAAAAAATTAATATGCTCTGTTGAAACCTTATCTTTTGGGTTGAAAACTTAAAAATTTTATTAAAAATGTCCGTATTAATTAATTACTTAATTGAAAATTCAACTATTTGGATAAAAATTTAACTATTTATTTAAGAATGTAAGTATTTTGTTGAAAGTTCATTTTTGTAATTTGAAAATTAATATTCTGTTTTGAAAATTAGGCTTCTTAGTAGAAAATTTAAGAATTTGATTAACAATCTACGTAGTTTGTTCAAAATTCGTCTTTTCTAGTAGAAAATTATTCTGTTTGGTTGAAAATTCAACTATTTGGTTAAAAATGATGTATTTTTTTTTAATTTCTGTAAAAAATTAATTTTCTGTGTTGAAACCATATCTTTCAGGTTGAAAACTTAAATATTTATTAAAAATGTTTGTATTTTTTTTTTAATTCTTCTTTTTTAGTAGGAAAATAATTTTTTTGGTTAAAAATTCAACCATTTGTTTGAAAAATAAATTGTTTGATTAAAAATTATGTATTTTCTTGAATTTCTGTAAAAAATTAATATTCTGTGTTGAAATCTTATCTTTTTCATTGAAAACTTTAAAATTTTATTAAAAATGTATGTATTTGATTAAAAATTCGTCTTTTCTGGTATAAAATTTATCTTCTTGATTAAAAATTTAAGTATTTGGTTAAAAATTATGTATTTTGTTGAGAATTCATCTTTTTAATTTGAAAATTAATATTCTGTGTTAAAAATTAAATTTTTTTGTTAAAAATTTATGTTTTTTATTCCAAATTCGTCTTTTCTGGTAGAAAATTTATCTGCATATTAATTTTCTACTTACAAATATTAATTCTAAACAAAATACATCATTTTTAAGCAAATAATAGAAATTTTGACAAAATAACATACATTTTTTACCAAATTATTTAATTTTTCAACTAAAATGATAAGTTTTAAATACAGTATATTAATTTAAAAAAATTAATTCACAATAAAATACATAGATTTAAAATAAAATATTTGAATTTTCTACTAGATATTAAATTTCGACAAAAAAAGAGGAATTTTCCAAAAAATACATACATTTTTAACCAAATTGTTGGATTAATTATCAATTATTACTTTTTATGAAAATTTGCCTTTTTTATACAAAATTAATTCTCTTATATAGTTTGAAATTGAACAAATTGGTAAAAAATATATGTGTTTTGTTACAAATTAGTCTTTTGCTAGAAAATGAATATTTTTTTGTTAAAAATACAACTTTATTGTTGAAAATTAATCTATTTTAATTAAGGATTTAAAAATTTTGCTCAAAAGTCGTCTTTTTTGGTTATATTTAACTATTCATTGTTCAGATCCGGAATTTTAATACTTTTCGAAAATTCTCCATTTCAACTTAGAATTAGAATTTTTTTTAAATTCCCTGTTCCAATTTATAATTTTAATTTTTTTTCTCGAAAATAAACCGTTTCAACTTAAAAATAGAATTCATTATTTTAAAAAATTCCCTTTTCCAGCTCGAAATTTATTTAAATTAAAAACTTCCCTGTTCCAAAACAAGTTATAATTCTTTTGGATAAATACCAATTTCAACTCAGAATTGGTTAAAATTTGAAATAATAATTAAAAAATCATTTTTTTCAAATAAAAATAATTAGCTTTCAATCAAAAAGGATAATTTCTTAACCAAAGAAGATGACTTTTAAACAAAACAGTTAAATTTTCAATCAAATAGAATTTTTAACCAAGAGATGAATTTCTAGCCAAAAGGTGATATTTTTTTAAGCAAATAGTTGAATTTTCCACTCAAAAAGACGATTTTTAAACCAATAGGTTAATTTTAAACAAAAAAAGGTGACTTTTTAAGAACCTAGTTCAATTTTCAATAAAATAAATAAACTTTCAAACTATTTGTAGAATTTTGAACTAAACACCAAAAATATAATAATAGACTTCTGAATAAAAAATATTAACTTTCAAATATAAAACGTGAACTTTCAACAACTAGAAAAAAAAGATTTTTCTACCAAAAGATAAATTTCCAACAAAAAAATATGAATTTTCTACAAAAGTATAAATTTTCGACCAAAAACAATGACTTAAAAAAAAAAAAGTTGAATTTTCACAAAAAGTATGTTTTTTAAGTAAAAGAGATTATTAAACAAAAATATAATAATAGACTTTTCAATCAAAAAAGATGAATTTTCAACCTAAAAATATGAATTTTCAATAATAAAAATGAATTTTCTGCCAAAAAATATAATTTTTTATCCAAAAACGATTACTTTTTAACAAAACACTTTAATTTTTAATAAAATAGTTAAATCTTTAACTAAATAGTAGAATTTGTAACCAAAAAGTAGAATTTTGAACCAAAAAAATTATTCATTAAATTTCATTTTTTTCATTGAAAATTCATAATTTTAGTTGACAGTTCGGTTTTTTTTTGGTAAAAAATTTAATTAAAAATTAGTTTTGTTGTAAATAAGTTTTTTTTTAAACTACAAATTCAAATAATTTGTTAGAAAAGTCAACTGATTAATTGTAAATTAACTTTTTTGTTGCTATTTAATTGTTTTTTTGTTGAAAATTCGTCTTTTTTTTGGTAGAAAATTAAATTTTTTTATCCAAATCTAGTTATGGTGAAAATATATACTGTTTGTTCAAATATAACTCTTTTTTTATTTTTTATTGAAGTTTTGTAGTGGAAATATCAACTATAAAATTTGTGGATAAACATTAATCTTTTTTGTTGAAAATTAAAAAATTTGCTTAACATTAATTTTCATTCTTGACTGAACATTTTTTCTTGGTAGAAAATTCACTTTTTGGTAGAAATTTCATCTCTTTTTGGTTAAAAATGCAACTTCTTAGTTGAAAATTTATCGATTGTGGTTGAGGATTAAACTATTTTCTTCAAAATTAAAATATTTGGTATAATATTCAATTTTTTTGTAGAAAATTCGTTTTTATCGTTATTGTTTTAATTGAAAATTCTGTAAAAAATTAATATTCAGTGTTGAAATCTTATCTTTTGCATTGAAAACTTTAAAATTTGATTAAAAATGTATGTATTTGATTAAAAATTCGTCTTTTCTGGTATAAAATTTATCTTCTTGATTGAAAATTTAAGTATTTGGTTAAAAATGATGTATTTTGTTGAGAATTCATCTTTTTAATTTGAAAATGAACATTCTGTGTTGAAAACTTAAACTTTTTATTAAACATGTACCTATTTTGTTAAAAATTCGTCTTTTCTAGTAGAAAATTGATCTTCTTGATTGAAAATTTAACGGTTTGGTTGAAAATTATGTATTTTTTTGAATTTCTCTAAAAAGTTATTATTCTGTGTTGAAACCTTATTTTTTGGCGCGAAAACTTAAATATTTACAAAAAATGTATGTATTTTGTTAAAAGTTTGTGTTTTCTACTAGAAAATTGACCTTCTGGGTTCAAAATTCAATTATTTAATTGAAAATTAACTTATTTGGTTAAAAATTATGTATTTTGTTGAGAGTGCATCTTTTAAATTTGAAAATTAATATTCTGTGTTGATAATTTAAAAATGTTGTTAAAAATTTATGTATTTTGTTAAAAATTCGTCTTTTTTAGTAGAAAATTAATCTTTTTGGTTAAAAATTCAATTATTTGGATAAAAATGTATGCATTTTGTTGATAATTCTTTTTTTTTGTGTAGAAAATTAATATTCTGTGTTGAAACCTAATCTTTTAGGTTGAAAATTTAACAATTCGGTTATAAATGTATGTATTTTGTTCAAAATTCGTCTTCTTCAGTAGAAAAATAATTTTTGTTGTTGAAAATAATGTATTTTTTTGAATTTCTGTAAAAAATTAATATTCTGTGTTGAAATCTTATCTTTTCGATTGAAAACTTGAAATTTTTGTTAAAAATTCATTCTCAATGAAAATTTATCTACTCCATTTTTGGTTAAACATTCAACTTTTTTGCTTAAAAAATTATGTTTTTTTTTGTTGTTGAAAATTCGTCTTTTTTTGGTAGAAAATTAACTTTTTTTTATCCAAATCTAGTCATGGTGAAAATATACACTGTTTGGTCAAATCCAACTCTTTTTTATTGAAGGTTTGTAGTGGAAATATCAACTATAAAATTTATTGATAAACATTAATCTTTTTCGTTGAAAATTAAAAAATTTGCTTAACATAAATTTTCATTCTTGACTGAACATTTTTTCTTGGTAGAAAATTCACTTTTTGGTAGAAATTTCATCGCTTTTTTGTTTAAAAATGCAACTTCTTAGTTGAAGATTTGTCGTTTTTGGTTGAGGATTAAACTATTTTCTTCAAAATTAAAAAATTTGGTATAAAATTCAATTTTTTTGTAGAAAATTCGTTTTTATCGTTGTTTTAATTGAAAATTAATTTTTCTCAGTAGAAATTCATTTGTTTAATTTGTTGGTTAATAATTGAACTTTTATGGTTTAAAAATGCAGACTATTTATTTTTGTTTGTTTAAAAAATCAACAATTTGGTCACGGATTTAACTATGTTGTAAACAATTTAATGGTTTTGCCAAAAAATAGTTTTTAATTTTTTTTATTGAAAATTAGTTCTGAGTGGAAATACTCCATTTTCAGGGTGGCCGTTTTAATCAAAGAAAAAAGCTTCTAGGCATCTCTCGGTTTATAACAAATTACAACTTCTTTGTCTTATTTAACATTTGTTTATTACCCATTTGTCACCTATTTTAGAAAAAAAATGGACTAAAATTATATTTGAAATTTAATAAAAGCCTTTAATTATAAATATATTATTTTTGAAGTTATTTAAAAATTAAAAACAGTTTATAATCTTGTACAATGAATTATTATTTATTCACAGTTGATCAACTAAAAATCCTTTTTATCCAAAATCCTCAATATTAAACGCTTCTAATTTTTAATTGCTTAAATCTCTAAACCTGGATTTTAAAATTCCCTAAATGGAAATGTATGCTTAAAAATTGAAACATTTTCAAGTTATTTGAAAATATATGCGACTTCAGAAATTGAAAAGGGCGGGAAATTTAAAAAAAACTTGTGGAAATAATTTCTAAAAGTGTAAAATATTGTTGTTATTGTTATTAGTTTTCGGTATAAATTTTGGCCACTTCTTTTCTTCAGATTTCACAAAGTAATTTGGGGATCCTACGGTAATGATTTGGCGGGTGTGATTGTCGGCGGGTGTGACTATGGAACGATAAAAATATATTCTGCGGCGAAATTACTCGCGAATGAGGGTAGTAACGCTTTGCTGAGCAGTCCTGACCGACACACGGGGCCAGTTCGAGCGATGGATTTCAATCCCTTTCAGTCGAATCTCCTCGCAACGGGCGCTGCCGACAGTGAAATTTATATCTGGGATGTGAACAACACGAACACTCCAATGGCTCCTGGAACTCGCAGTCAGCCGGCAGAAGATGTGCAGTACATCGCTTGGAACAAGCAAGTTCAGCATATTCTTGCTTCGACATTTTCACAGCGCTGCGTCATCTGGGATCTGAGAAAAAACGAGGCGATCATCAAACTGACGGGTGCTAATTCAAAGGTTTGTTTATATATATTTTTCTCTTTTAAATAAACAAAAATTAACATTTTTCAGGCCTTGAATTCATCATACTAGTAACAGAATTCGATATAATTTTTTTAAAGGATGACAATATGTTGCTACTATTTCGAAAAAAAAATTAAATAGTTGCTTTTTTTCCGAGAAAAAAGTTTAAAATGCTACGTGAAAAGCAGAATATTTAATCAATTTTTTTTATTTTCAACCAAATATTTAAATTTTCTACAAAAAAAAAAACAACACATGTTCTACTAATTTTATAAATTTTCAACTGATATAAATATAAAAATTTAGCAAATAAAAGTAAACAACTTACGAATCTGGATTTATCTTGATTAAATTTTTTATTTATTAATAATTGTTCATTGCTGCGCGCATTCAGAATTAGGAGTAGCAGCTTCATCTGTTTCATTAATTATTTTCCGTATTATCCGAGCATTCATCTCGGTTAATGCGGAGTGCTTGTATGAGTCCCGTTGCCTCGGATAACGCGGAGCCTCGGATAATCGAGGTTCCACTGTAGTAAAAATTCGTCTTTTCCGGTAAAAAAAAATTTATGTTTTTTTTTTTATTCAACTATGTGGTTAAAAAATGGATAGATCTCGTTCAAAATCCGCATTTTATAGCAGAAAATTGATTTTTTGTTTAAAAATTCAACTACTTCTCTAAAAATTTATGCATTTTATTGAAAATTAATATTCTCTGGCAGAAAATTAATATTTGTAGTTGAAAACTCAACTATTTTGTGGAACTATTTTGTAGAAAATTTATTTTCGTGGTTGAAAATTCAAGTATTTGGTTAAAAATGTATGCATTTTGTTTAAAAATCATCTCTTTTTGTAAAAAATTAATATTCTTAATTGAAAATGTAACCATTTTGTAAAAAATTCGTCTTTTTCAGTAGAAAATTTATCTTCTTGGTTGAAAATTCAATTATTTGGTGAAAATTTTTAGCTTAAAAAGATCAGTTTTTCACGAAAGAAAGTTGTTAAATTTTAATTTAAAAGAATTAGTTGTCTACAAAAAAATGATTGTTTACAAATCAGTTTAATTTTGTAACAAGTGGTTAACTTTTCTATCACAAGTACCTTTTTAAAAATTGTGGAATTTTTAAGCAAAAAAACCTTAAAAGACGAGTTTTCACAACAATAAATCCACTTTTAAATAAATAGTTGAATTCTCAACCAAAAACGTAATTTGTAAAAAATTGACAATTTGGCATCAAATTAAACTAATTCGTAAAAAAAAAACATTTTTATATAAAATTAACGTTTGCAATAAAAATTTAACCATTCCATTTTTGGTCAAAAACTTATCTTTTTATGTTTTAAAATTAAACTATGTAGTTGAAAATTAATGAAATTTCTTCAAAATTCATGTTTTTTTTAATAGTAAATTTGATTATTTTGCAGAATTTTTTTTATTCAAGGTTAATTTAAACTAATATTTTCTGTTAAAAATTCAATTATTTGCTTAAAATTTTTTCTATTTTGTTAAGAATTCATTCTTATCTTAAAAAATTAATATTCAGTTTTGTAAATTAATCTTTTTAGGTAAAAATTTAATTATTCTTTTAAAATCAGAAATAGTGTTATAAGTAAAGAAATTAATAGAAAAAAGTATCTCTAGTTTCATTTTTTCAAAATATTAGCAAAATATTGTTATAATTTAAAAAAATTATGCATATAGCTTGCTAAAAATTCGTCTTTTCCAGTAGAAAATTATTCTTTTTGGTTAAAAATTGAACTATTTGGTTAAAAATTTCAACTATTTATTTAAGAACGTATGTATTTTGTTGATAATTGTTTTTTTTTGTAGAAAATTAATATTCTGTGTTGAAAACTAATATTTTTGGTTGATAATTTAAAAATTCGGTTATAAATGTATGTATTTTGTTAAAAATTCATCTTTTTCAGTAGAAAAATTATTTTCTTTGTTGAAAATTCAACTATTTGGTTAAAAATAATGTTTTTTTTTTTTTAATTTCTGTAAAGACTTAATATTCTATGTTGAAATCTTATCTTTTGGATTGAAAACTTAAAAATTTTATTAAAAATATGTGTATTTTATTAAAAATTCGTCTTTTACCGTAGAAAATTATTCTTTTTGGTTAAAAATTTAACTTTCTTGGTTAAGAATGTATGTATTTTGTGAAGAATGTATGTATTTTGTTAAGAATTCGTCTTTTTCAGTATAAAATTAATCTTATTAGTTAAAAATTAAACTATTGGGTTAAAGATTTAATTATTTGGTTAAAAATTATGTATTTTGTTGAATTTCTGTAAAAAAATTAATATTTCGTGTTGAAACCTTTTATTTCAGGATGAAAACTTAAAAATTTTATTAAAAATGTATCTATTTTGTTGAAAATTTTACTATTTGGTTAAAAATGTAACTATTTTGCTAAAAATGTATGTTTTTTGTTGAGAATTCATCTTTTTAATTTAAAAATTAATATTCTGCTTTGAAAATTAAAATTTTTTTTTGCAAATTCGTCTTTTCCAGTAGAAAATTGATCTTCTTGGTTGAAAATTCAACTATTTGTTTAAAAAGTCATGCATTTTGTTAAGAATACATCATTTTAAATTGAAAATTATTATTATATGTTAAAAATAATTTTTTTTTTAATTTCTGTAAAAAAATTAATATTCTGTATTGAAATCTTATCTTTTGATTGAAAACTTAAAAATTTTATTTAAAATATATGTATTTTATTACAAATTCGTCTTTTCTGGTATAAAATTTGTCTTCTTGATTGAAAATTTAAGTATGTGGTTAAAAATGTATGTATTTGGTTAAAAATTCATCTTTTCTGGTAGAAAATTTATTTTTTTTGGTTGAAAATTCAAGCATTTGGTGAAGAATGTATGTATTTTGTTGAGAATTCATCTTTTTAATTTGAAAATTAATATTCTGTGTTGAAAATTTAACAATTTTGTTAAAAATGTATGTATTTTATTCAAAATTCGTTTTTTCCAGTACATAATTAATCTTCTTGGTTAAAAATTCAACTATTTTATTGAAAATGTAAACAAAAAATTAATATTACGTTTTGTAAATTAATCTTTTCTAAAAATTTAGCTATTGTTTGAAAATAAAAATAAAACATAAATAGTAACATAAGTGAAGAAATTGATAGACAATATCCATTTTTGGATTAGTTGAAAATTCTACTTTTTTGGTTAAAAATGTATCTATTTTATTAAAAATTCATAATTTTTTGTAGAAGCTTAATATTCTGTGTTGAAAATTTATTTATTTTACTGAAAATTCATCTTTTGTTGTAGAATATTAATATTTTTCTTGAAAATTCCACCATGTGGTCAAATATGTATGCATTTTATTAAAAATCCATATTTTATATGTAAATATGTTTATATATAAATTTTTTACAAAATAGTTGAATTTATAAACAAAAATTTAATTTTATGCTATAAAATTCAGATTTTTAACCAAAGCAATACATTTTTAACAAAATAGTTGAATTTTAAGAAAAATATTAATTTTTTACCGGAAAAGGCGAATTTCCGCTAAAATAAAGAACGTTTTTAAACAATTAATTGAATTTTAGTTTAAAAATTCAACTGCTCAGTTCAAAAATTTATTAAATTATTAGAAAATGGATTTCTTTTGGTAGAAAATTTAAATATTCCATTTTTGATTAGATATTGATCTTTTTTAGTTTAAAAATTCAACTGATTAGTTGAAAATTCGTCTTTTTTGATTAAAAAAATTAAATATTTGATTGAAAATTTGGCTGTTTTGTTCATTCTTTTTTTTCAATTGAAAGTTGATTCTCTTAGATAAAAATGTAACTGCTGAAATTTTGTGTGAATATTAAACTGTTTTAGCTTTAAAATTCAAGTATTTAGTTAAAAAATTTAAGAAATTAGTTAAACATTCGATTTTTGATGTTGTAAGAAAATTAATCTATTTAATTGAAAATTGAACTATGGGGTTTAAAATGTGTTTATTAAGTTAAAAATCCATCCTTTATAGCAAAAAATTAACTTTTTGTTTAAAAATTAATTATTTATCAGGTTGATATTTGTGGTTTTCTACAAAAAATATTAGTTTTCTACCAGAGAAAATGGCTTTTCAATAAGATACATAAATTTGTAAAGGAATAGTTGAATTTTGAAACAAAAAATTAATTTTCTGATATAAAAGACAGATTTTTAACTAAATAGTTGAATTTTCAAAAAAAAATGTAATTATTTTGTACCAAAAGAAATAAATTTTCAGTAAAATCAATCAATTTTTAACCAAATAGTTGAATTTCCAACCAAAAAGATGAATTTAAAAAAAATATAATGAAATTTTTAAAGTAGTTAAATCTTCTACAAAATGTAATCCATTTTCTACTTATTAAATAAATTTTCAACTAAGCATTTGAATTTTTAATCAAAAATGCAATTAATTGTTTAAAAATTTATTGCTTGTAGCGGAAATTCGCCTTTCAAGGCGAATTTCAAGAAAAATATTAATATTCAACAACAAAAGATGAATTTTCAGTAAAATAAATAAAATTTCAACCAAATAGTGGAATTTTCAACCAAGAAAATTAATTTTCTACTATAAAAGACGAGTTTTTAACAATGTGCATACATTTTCAACAAAATTGTTAAATTTTCAAACATAAAGATAAATTTATTACAGAATATTAATTTTCTACTAAAAAATATGAATTTTTAATAAAATAGATACATTTTTCACCAAATAGTTGAATTTTCTAGCTAAATCGACGAATTTTATTACAAAACAGTCGAATTTTGAGTGAAATATTTAAATTTTCTACCAAAAAAACAGAGTTTTTGTTTACATTTTTTATCAAATAGTTGCTTTTTCTACTAGAAAAGACGAGTTTTTAACAAAATACATACATTTTTCCTAAAAATTTTAAGGTTTCAGCACAGAATATTAATTTTTTTACAGAAATTGAAAAAAAAACATTATTTTTAACTAAATAGTTGATTTTTCAAGAATGGAAATAATTTTTTTACTGAAAAAGACGAATTTTTAACAAAATAGATACATGTTTAATAAAAATTTTAAGTTTTTAACACAGAATATTAATTTTCGATTTAAAATGATTAATTCTTAACAAAATGCATGAATTTTTAAACAAATAGTTGAATTTTCAACCAAGAAGATCAATTTTCTACCGGAAAAGACGAATTTTCAACAAAAAACTTTTATTTTTAACGCAGAATATTAATTTTTATATTAAAAAGATGAATTATTAACAAAAAATATAAATTCTTAGCAAAATAGTTAATTTTTTAACCAAATAGTAAAATTTTCAACAAAATAGATACATTTTAAATAAAATTAAAAAATTTTCATTCTGAAAGAAAAGGTTTCAACACAAAATATTAATTTTTTACAGAAATTCAACAAGAGACATAATTTGCAACTAAATAATTGAATTTTCAAGCAAATAGTTTAATTTTCAACCAATAAGATTAATTTTCTACTGTAAAAGACGAATTTTTAATCAAATGCATATATTTTTAATAAAATTTTAAAGTGTTCAATCCAAAAGATAA
>NC_046665.1:107498434-107499724 GCF_010883055.1 Belonocnema kinseyi | reverse complement strand
ATTTTCAACCAATAAGATTAATTTTCTACTGTAAAAGACGAATTTTTAATCAAATGCATATATTTTTAATAAAATTTTAAAGTGTTCAATCCAAAAGATAAGATTTCAACACAGAATATTAATTTTTTACAGAAATTAAAAAAAAAACATTATTTTTAACCAAATAGTTGAATTTTCAACCAAAAATATTAATTTTTAACACAGAATATTAATTTTCTACAAAAAAAAAGAATTATCAACAAAATATATACGTTCTTAACCAAATAGTTGAATTTTTAACCAAAAAGTTAAATGTTTAACCATATAGTTCAATTTTTAACCAAAAAAAAAAAAAAATTTCTACTGGAAAAGACGAATTTTTACAAAATATATGCATATTTTTTTTAAATGATAACAATATTTTTCTAATATTTTGAAAAAATGAAACTAGAGACACTTTTTTCTATTAATTTCTTTACTTATACCACTATTTCTGATTTTCAAAGAATAATTAAATCTTTACCTAAAAAGATTAATTTACAAAACGGAATATTAATTTTTTAAGATAAGAATGAATTCTTAACAAAATAGAAAAATTGTAAACAAATAATTGAATTTTTAACAAAAAAATATTAATTTAAATTAATCTTGAATAAAAAAATTCTACAAAATAATCAAATTTTCTATTTAAAAAAAAACACGAATTTTGAACAAATTTCATTAATTTTCAACTACATAGTTGAATTTTTAAACATAAAAAGATAACTTTTTGACCAAAAATGGAATGGTTAAATCTGAAAAATTGTTTTTTTTTTATAAAAAAATAACGTTTTTGGTTTAAAATTCAACTATTTGTTTAAAAGTAGATTTATTTTTGTGAAAACTCATCTTTTAAGGTAGAATTTTAATATTATTCGTAAAAATTCAACTATGTGTTTAAAAATATATCTATATTATTAAAAATCCGACTTTTACAGTTGGAAAATGAACTTTTCGCTTAAAAATTCTACAATTTTTTAAAGAGGTATTTATGATAGAAAAGTGAACCATTTGTTACAAAATTAAACTGATTTGTAAACAACCGTTTTTTTGTTGACAACGAATTCTTTTAAATGAAAATTTAACTACTTTCTTTCGTGAAAAACAGATCTTTTTAAGCTAAAAAACTTCAACTGTGCAGTTAAAAATTTCTGAAATTTGTTGAAAATTCGTCTTTTTGTTTGAGAATTCAACTATTTGGTTAAAAATTTATTTTACTGAAAATTGATATTTTTAACTAAATATTGGAATTTTCACCAAATAATTGAATTT
>NC_046665.1:107478023-107498334 GCF_010883055.1 Belonocnema kinseyi | reverse complement strand
GTCTTTTTGTTTGAGAATTCAACTATTTGGTTAAAAATTTATTTTACTGAAAATTGATATTTTTAACTAAATATTGGAATTTTCACCAAATAATTGAATTTTGAACCAAGAAGATGAATTTTCTACTGAAAAAGACGAATTTTTAACAAAATGGTTAAATTTTGAACCAAAAAGATAAATTTTCAATTAAGAATTTTAGTTTTCTACAAAAAGAGATGGATTTTAAACAAAACACATACATTTTTAACCAAATACTTATATTTTCAACCACGAAGGTCAATTTTCTACTAGAAA
This sequence comes from Belonocnema kinseyi, assembly GCF_010883055.1. Classification (NCBI taxonomy): domain Eukaryota; kingdom Metazoa; phylum Arthropoda; class Insecta; order Hymenoptera; family Cynipidae; genus Belonocnema; species Belonocnema kinseyi. The sequence continues at coordinate 107,498,040 of NC_046665.1, read as the reverse complement.
AGACGCATTTTTAACAAAGTATATGTATAATTTTTTTAAATGATGACAATATTTTGCTAATATTAAAAAAAAATGAAACTAGAGACACTATTTTCTATTAATTTCTTCACTTACGCCACTATTTCTTTATTTTTATTTTTATTTTCAAAGAATAGTTAATTTTTTAGCCAAAAAGATTAATTTACAGGACGGAATATTAATTAGTTTAAAAAATCTTTTTAACAAAAACGATAAGTTTTCCATACAGAATATTAATTTTCAACCAAGTTTGGGTAATATATTAATCTTTTCAAGTTTAAGAATTGAACTTTCTAATCGAAAATTAATTAAATTTGTTGAAAATTCGTCTTTTTTACTAAAAAATTAATCTTTTTGTTTGAAAAATCAACTATTTGGTTAAAAATGTACCTATTTTGTTTAAAATTAATCTTTTTTATTAGAAAATTAATATTCTGTGTTGAAACTTGATCTTTTTGGTAGAAAATTTAAGAATTTTAAAGAAAATGCAACAATTTAGTACAAAATTAAACTGATTTGAAAATAATCGTATTTTTATTTAAAATTGACTTCCTTAAATGAAAATTCAACTATTTTGTTGAAAATTCGTCTTTTTTTAGTAAATTTTTTTAAAGTTTGGTTTAAAACTCGACTTTTTTGTAGAAAATTCGTTTTTTTTCAAATTCCAAGTTAATTCTCTTAAATAAAAATGCAACTGCTGTCCTTATACGTGAATGTTGAACTGTTTAAGTTTCTAAATTTAATTAGTTGATTTTTTTTTGTTAGAAAATTAATCTTTTTGATTGAAAATTCAACTATTTGATTAAATTTAATTTATTTTACTGAAAATTTAACTATGTGGTTAAAAATTTCATGTAATAAAATAACTAATTTTTCACGAGAAAGTTTAATTTTGTACCAAATGTTTACATTTTCTACCATAAAAGTTGAATTTTCAACTAATTTAATAAAATTTGAACTAAATAGTTAAATTTTTTAATCAAAAGCGACCAATATTTAACTAAGAATTGAGTAGGTAAATTTTCTTTCAAGAGAATTCATTTTCAAATAAATTTATTTTTACTAAATAGTTTAGTTTTCAAAAAAAAAAGATAATTTTCTACTACAAAAGATGAATTTTCAGAAAAATGAATTCAATTTTCGAGATCGAATATTAGTTTTTTAAGAAAATAATGAATTCTTGACAAAATAGATACATTTTTAAACAAATGGTTCAATTTTCAGGTAAATAAATGAATTTGCTAACTTAAAAGATAAATATTTAACAAAATACATACATTTCTCACCAAGGATCTGAATGTTTAAAACTATGCCATTTTTGGGTGAATATTGATCTTTTCAAGTTTAAAAATTTAACTACGTAATTGAAAACTGATCAAATTGGTTGAAAACTCGACATTTTTAGTAATAAAACAATTTTTTTATTTGAAAATTCAACTATTTGATTAAAAATGTATCTATTTTTTAAGAATTCATCTTTTTTGTTAAAAAATTGATATTATTTTTCGAAAATTGGTCTTTTTAGTTGAAAATTTAAGAATTTTATAAAAAAATCAACTATTTCGTTCCAAATTTATGTATTTTTAACCATATATTTAAATTTTCAAACGCATTTCAAACAAGTATATTAAACTTTCAACTAAATAGAGCAATTTTGAATCTTAAAAAGCATTCCCCAAAAAATGGAGGAGTTAAATTTTCATTCAAGAGAATTAACTTTCAATTAAAGTAAAAAAAAATTGTACAAAACAGTTGAATTTTCTACCAAATATTTAAATTTTCTACAAAAAAAAATTTCAACTAATTTAATAATTTTTTAACTAAATAGTTAAATTTTTAAACTAAAAAGGATCAATATTTAACCAACAATGGAGTAGTTAAATTTTCATTAAAGAGAATTAATGTTCAATTTAAAAAAATGTCTTTTACAAATCAGTTTAATTTTGTCCAAATAGTGGAACTTTTAACCAAAAATAATAATTTTCTAAAAGAAAAGATTAATTTTCAAAAAAATACGTACAATTTTAATGAAATAGTTAAATTTTCAACCAAAAGGATTAATTTTCTTTCATGAAAGATGAGTATTTGGCCAAATCTTAATTTCCAATAAAATACATAAATTTGTAAAGGAATAGTTGAATTTTCAACCAAAAACGATTAAATTTGTACCAAAAAGACAAATTTTGAACTACATAGTTGAATTTTTTAATTTAAAAAGATCAGTTTTTGACCAAAAATGTTCAGGATTCATCATACTGGTAACGCTATTTGATACTTTTTTTTGAAAAATGACAATATTTTGCTACTAATTCGATAAAAATGGAACTAGAGACACTATTTTCTATCAATTTTTTTACTTATGCCTCTATTTCTTTATTTTAATTTTTTTATTTTCAAAGTGTATTAAATTTTTAGCAAAAAAAAAATTAATTTTTGAAACGGAATATTATTTTTTTAAAGAAAAGAGTGAATTCCTAACAAAATTTTTTAAAAATTCAACTATGTAACTAAAAATGTATGAAATTCGTTACAAATTGGTATTTTTTTTTAGTAAAAAATTAATGTTCTTGTTGGAAAAGTTAACTGTCTTTTGTGAAAAATTAACCTTTTTCGTTGAAAATTCAATTATTTTCTTAAAAATTGATTTATTTTATTTAAAATTTATCTTTTAGGGTGAAAAATTAATCTTTTTCTTAAAAATTCAACCATTTGATTAACAATGTATCTAAGAGTTTAAAAAATCCGTTTTTTAAAGTGGAAAATTAATTTTTTGTTTACAAAATTCTTTTTGTAAGAAAATTAGAAAATTTGATAGAAAGGTCAACCGTTTGGTACAAAATTAAACTTAATTTAATCTTTTTATTCAAAATTCCACTACATTGGTTTAAAATGTATGTATTTTGTTAAAAATTTATCTTTTATAGTAGAAAATTAACTTTTTGTTTGAAAATTCAACTATTTTGTTGAAAATGTATGTGTTTTGTTAAGGATTCGCCTTTTTTTAAGCAAATGATTATTATTCTGTGTTAAAATTTTAAGAATTTGATTGCAAATTCAACAATTTGGTACAAAACTAAACTGATTTGTAAAAAAAACGATGTCTAGAAAATTAATTTTTTAAACAAGTTGAATTTATTGAAAATTCGTATTTTGGTAGAAAATTCAACTATTTAGTTTAAAATTTATTTTACTGAAAATTGATCTTTTGTGGTAAAAAATTAATATTTTAATAAATTTTTAAAGAAATAGTTAAATTTGTTAACAAACTGTTAATTTTCTACTATAAAATACGGATTTTTAACAAATTTCATAAATTTTCGACTGCATATTTAAATTTTTATACCTAAAAACAATTACAAAATTATAAAAATAATGTCTTTATAAGTTTAAAATTTTAATTATGTAGTTACATTTTTTTGGGTGAAAATTAGTTTTTTTTGCAAAATTAACCTTTTTGGTTGAAAATTCAATTATTTTAAAAAAAATTGATTTATTTTAGTTCAGATTTATTTTTTAAGGTAGAAAATTAATCTTTCTCTTAAAAATTCAACCATTTGATTAACAATGTATCTAGTTTGTTAAAAATCCGTTTTTTTTTAAAAGGAAAATTAATTTTTTGTTAAAAAAATTCTTTTTGTAAGAAAGTTAAAAAATTGATAGAAAAGTCAACCATTTGGTACAAAGTTAAACTTAATTTGTTGTCCAAAATTAATATTTTTAAATTAAAAAAATAAACTATATAGTTTAAAATTTAAGAAATTTGTTGAAAATTCGTCTTTTTGTAGATAATTCAACTATGACGTTAAAAATGCGTATTTTATACCAAAAAATTAACTTTGTGTTTAAAAATTCAACTAATTCGTTACAAATGTATGTATTTCATTGAAAATGAATCTACTTTTGTAGAATATTTTTTTGTATCCAAGAAAAAAATATCTAAAAATTTGGAATGCTTTCTGATTCTGAACAGAGAGTTGTAGGAAAGAATTATAAATACGATTTGGAAACGAGAATTTTGAAAATTTTTCTCAAATTTGGAAGAGGAAAATTTTAAATTGTATAAAATTGCATTTGAATAAAAAAGAAATATATTTCTCAAGACGGAATTTACAAAAACATTTCCAATTTCATGTGAAAATTCTTCAGATTTGGAAAATTCCTTGTTCCAAATCAGAAATTTTGATTAATTAACATTTTTTTTTATTCAAATATTTTTTTCTTGGATAAAAAAATTTTAATTTGAATTTACAAAATTTGAATAGAAAATTTTGATAAAATTTGGAAACTTTCCTCTTCCAAATTTAAGGAAAATTTCCAAAATTCTCAGTTGGAAATCGTATTTAGAATTCTTTTCCACAAATTTCTGTTCCGAATCAGAAATCTTTCGAAATGTTAAAATATTTTTTTCTTGGATAAAAAAATTTCAATTTTAATAGAGAATTTTGAAAATATTTGGAAACTTTTCTCTTCCAAATTTCAGGAAAATTTTCCAAAATTCTCTATTCCAAATAGTATTTATAATTTTTTCCCAAAATTTTCTGTTCTGAACCAAAAATCTTTCAAAATGTTTAGATATTTTTTTCTTGGATAAAAAAATTGTAATTTGAATTTTAAAAATAAATTCAATTGACAATTTTGATAAAATTTGGAAACTTTTCTCTTCCAAATTTGAGGAAAATTTCCAAAATTCTCAATTGGAAATCGTATTTATAATTCTTTTCCGCAAATTTCTGTTCCGAATCAGAAATCTTTCAAAATGTTAAAATATTTTTTTCTTGGATAAAAAAATTTCAATTTGAATAGAGAATTTTGAAAAAATTTGGAAACTTTTCTCTTCCAAATTTGAGAAAAATTTTCCAAAATTCTCTATTCCAAATAGTATTTATAATTTTTTCCCACAATTTTCTGTTCTGAATCAGAAATCTTTCAAAATGTTTAGATATTTTTATCTTGGATAAAAAAATTGTAATTTGAATTTTAAAAATAAATTCATTTGAGAATTTTGATAAAATTTGGAAACTTTTCTCTTACAAATTTGAAGAAAATTTCCAAAATTCTCAATTGGAAATCGTATTTATAATTCTTATCCATATCATAATCTTACAAAATGTTTAGACATTATTTTTCTTAGATGAATAATTTAAAATATAAATTTATGATAGAATTCGATATTGTTAGGTTCGATGGAAATCAGTTCAGTGGCATCCGGATGTCGCGACACAACTCTGTCTCGCTTCCGAAGATGACCAGGCCCCGGTAATTGAATTATGGGACTTGAGGTTCGCCACCTCGCCTTTAAAATCACTTCAGAGTCATCAGCGAGGAGTTCTTTCAATCGCCTGGAATACCCAAGATCCCGACCTTCTGCTCAGTTGCGCAAAAGATAACAGAATACTCTGTTGGAATCCAAACTCTGACGCTCCTGTAAGTTTTAACCATATTAAATTATTCTCAAATCTTTAATTGTTGCTTGAAAATTCCTATTTTAAGCGGAATTATAATTGTTTTTAATGCAAATTTTAATGTTTCAGTTGCAAATGGATTTAAAAATAATAAAAATTCATTTAAGTGGGACGAAGTTGGACTTTTTTAAAATTTTGTTTGTTCAAGTTTCATCTGTTTGATTGAGGAAATTATTTTTTTTTTTAATTTAATCTTTTTCAGTTTCAAATTTAATTATTTTTTGCATACTCTTTGAAATTCGTTTTTTTTAATTAATTTTTTTGTGTAATTAAATCTTTTTTAGTGAAAAATTTAATTATTTGTTTGCAAATTTATGTATTTTATTGAAGTTTTGTCTTTTTTTTTTAAAGTTTGGCTTTTTGGTTTTCATGTTCATCATACATTATTCGTTGAAAATTCATCTCTTTTATTTAAAATTTCACTATTTTGTTATTAATTTTGTTGTTGTTTTTTTCTAACATTTCTTTTTTTTTTGGTAAACGTAAATGTAATTTCTCCATCTTTGGTTGAAAATTAATTCTTTCAAGTCGAAAATTCCCTTTTTGGCATGAAAGTTCAGCAATTTGAATGAATTATTTTCTTTCTTGGTTGCAAATTTTTTACTCTTGTTAAAAATTCGTATCTTTGATTAAAAAATTAAGTTTTCTATATTAATAATTAATATTTTTGACGTAAATTTTAAATATTTCAGTTAAAGATTCATTATTTTAATTGAAAATTCATCTTTTCAGTTGAAAGTTGAACTATTTTGTTAAAATGAAATTAAAAATAATAAAAATTCAATTAATTGGGTCAAAGTTTAACTACTTTGTTAAATTTTTTTAGTTTAGGTTTCATCTGTTTGATTAAACAAATAACTATTTGGTTAAAAAATTTGTTTTTGGACTTTAAATTATTTCTTTTTTAAATTTAATATTTTTGACTTACAAAGTTTATTATTTGTTTATTTTAAAAAATTATTTTTATTAGGTTGATAATTAATATTTTTGACCTAAAATTTAAGTATTCCAGTTGAAGATGAGAGTTGAATAATTTTTTTTTGTAAATGGATTTAAAAACAAATAGTCTCTTTTTCATTGAAAAAGTAACTAGTTTTTTTAATTCGTTTTCTTGGGGTTTAAAATTAATTTTGTTTTGGTATTAAAACTTTTTTAGTTACAAATTTAATTATTTGTTTGCAAATTCATGTATTTTATTGAAATTTCGTCTTTTTATAAAAAAAAAACTTTGACTTTTTGGTTTTCATGTTCACCATACATTATTCTTTGAAAATTAAAAAATTTTTTTTAGATTGATAAGTTTTTTTTTTTACTTAAAATTCTACTATTCCGGCTCAAGGCTAATAATTTTGGTTGAATATTCATCTCTTTCAATTAAAATTTCACTATTTTGTTATTCGTGTTTTTGTTGTTTTTTTTTAACATTTTTTTTTTTTTTGGTAACCGAAAATGTAACTTTATTCGAAAATTTATATTTTAAAATAGAAAATTCAACTTTTCTATAGAAAATCCCCGTTTTGGCATGATAGTTCAACAATTTTGATAAATTATTTTCTTTCTTGGTTGAAGAATCTTTACTCTTGTTAAAAGTACGTTTTTCTTCTTGAAAAATTTATCTTTTTAGTTAAAAATTCATCTATCTGATTGAGTAAATAATTATTTGGTTAAAAATTTGTTCTTTCGGGGCTTTAAATAATTTATTTTTTAAATTTAATCTTTTTTAGTTAAAAATGTTATCATTTGTTTATTAAGAGTTTGCATCAATTCCTTTTTTGGACGTTTAATAGGATTTTTAATTTGGATTTTAATATAATTTAAATTTCTTAAATTTTTTTTAAAATGGATTCAAAATAATAAAAATTCAATTAATTGGGTCAAAGTTGGACTATTTTGTTAGAAATACGTGTTCTTTGGGTTTAAAATTAATTTGTATTTATTTAAATCTTTTTTAGTTAAAAATGTAATTATTTATTTGCAAACTCATGTATTTTATTAAAATTTAGTATTTTTCTAAAAAAATGTGGCTTTTTTGGTTTTCATGTTCATCTTTTTTGATAAAATTTTCATCGTTCATAACTGCAATATCTACTAGTAAATTATTCGTTGAAAATTCAAATATTTGATTAACAAAATTTTTAATTACGTTTTTAGGTTGATATTTAATATTTTTGACGTAAAATTTAAATATTTCAGTTGAAGATTCATGTTTTTATTTGAAAATTCATCTCTTTGATTGAGAAAATAAATATTTAGTTAAAAATTCGACTTTTACAATTAAAGACTTCTAATTTTATTTTAAACTTTGTCTGTTTTGTTGAAAATTTAACTATTTTGTTGAAAATTCGTTTTTCTTTTGATTAGAAGTTAAATTTTTAAGTGAAAATGTAATTTTTCCATTTTTGATTGAAAATAATTCTTTTTGAATTGAAAGTTTATATTTTCGGACAGAAAATTCAACTTTTCTATAGAAAATTCGTCTTGTGGCATAAAAGTTCAAAAATTTGGACGAAATATTTTCTTTCTTGCTTGAAAAATCTTTACTGGTTAGAAATTCGTCTTTTTGGTTAGAAAAATTCATCAAGTTCATATCTTTGATTAAAAAATGCGTTTTTTTAGGCTGATAATTAATTGTTTTGGCTGAAAACTCAACTTTTCCAGCTAAACATTCAATTTTATTTTTAAAAATTCATCTATTTTATTACAAATTTAACTATTTTGTAGAAATTTTGTTTTTCCTTTGATTAGAAATTAATTTTTTGAACTTTGTTAAAAAATTCATGTATTTTGTTGAAAATTAATATTTTCTGATAAAAATTCAACTGTTTTACAGAAAGTTCGTCTTTTGTTGAAAATTTGTCTTTTCGTTTTTAAATTCATCTCTTTTGATAGAAATATTATTTTCGGTTAAAATATCGACTATTTCATTTTTTGTTGAATTTTCAAAATAGAAAGATTTTTCAATTAAGAGAAAAAAAATTCAACCTAGGTGTTGAATTTTCAAGTCAAAAAGACGAATTTCGTGCAAAACTGTTGAAGTTTTAACCCGAAAATTCGAGTTTCCAATATAAAAAAACGTAATAGTTGATATTTCAACCAAAAAAAAACATAAAATTTCCACAAAGAGATTAATTTTGTACAGAAGAACGTGAATTTCCAATAAAACACATGAATGTGCAAGTAAATGATTAAATTTTTAACTAAAAAAGATTAGTTTCCATCCAAAAATGTAAAAATTAATTTTTCGAAAAAAAAAATAATTTTGAACAAAAAAGAAACAAAGAATTTAAAAAAAACTGTTGAATTTTCAACGAATTTATTTTGTTAAAAATTAATTTTTTTTCAATTCATTTTTTTTAACTGAAAATTCAATTATTCCATTTTTTATTACAAAATTTTTTTTTCGGTGGTAGCTTCAACTATTTGATTCGTCTTTTTTGGTAGAAAATTATTCTCCGATAAAAATTCAAATTTTTTGTGGAAGTCATCTTTATTTGCTAAAATTGATCTTTTCGGAATTAAAAGTTACATTATTTTTTTTATACTTAACTTTTTATCGTAAAAAGTCAACTCTATTCATCAGAATGTATCTCGTTTAGATGAATTTTTTTTTTTTTTTGCTTGAAGATTTAACTCTTGAGTTGAAAATTTATCTTTCTTGGTCGAAAATTATCGTTTGGTACTACTGGTTTGAAAATTCAGTCATCTTGGTTGAAAATTCTTTTTTTTTTTTTTTGCTGAAAATTTATCTTTTTTGGATTAAAAGTAAAAACTTTTCGAAATATTTTACTTTTTTATAGTTCAAAAACTCAAATTTTCGAAGAAAATGGAGTTCTTTTGGTAGAAAATTAATCTTTGTTGATTGAGAATTCAACTCTTGAGCTGAAAATTGATTTTTCTTGGTCGAAAATGAAATTTTTTGTTGAAAATTTCTCTTTTCTCGTGTAGAAATGTCATTTTTTGGATAAAAATGCAGCTGTTTGGTTGTCAATTAATAATATGCTTTGGTTGAGAATTTTTATATTTCATTAAAAATGCACTTTTTAAAAAAATCATTTTTTAAAGTGAAAATTCAACTATTTCATTTTTTATTTAAAAATTTTGTCTTTCGGTGGAAACTTCCATCATTTGGATGAAAATTTAGCAATTTGGTCGCTAATTTAACATTCTTGGTTGAAAATTGACTTTTTTGTTGAAAATTTATCTTTTCGAATTTGAAAGTCAAATTAATTTAAGAATATTGAACTTTTTAATTTGAAAACTCAACTTTTTTTGTTAAAAATTCATCTTTTGGTTGAAAATTTAACTTCTTACTTAAAATTTTACCTTTCATGGTCGAAAATGATATTTTTTATTGAAAATTCTTCCTTTTTAGTACAACATTTTTTTTCTCGATTAAAAATGGATAGTTTTGGTTTAAAAAAAAAAACTATTTCGTTTGAAATGAATGTGTTTTGTTAAAAATTCTTCATTTTTATAGAGAATTGATCTTCTTGGTTGCAAATCAATGTTTTTGGTTTATTAATTAATTTTTTTTGGTTGAAAATATCGTTAGGAATTTAAAAGTCAAATTTATTTTAAAATATTGAACTATTTAGTTTGTGAACTCAACTTTTTTTGTTAAAAATTCATCTTTTTGATAGGGAATTCAACTATTTGGTGGAAAATTCAGCTGTCTAGGTTGAAAATGAACTTTTTTGTTGAAAATTCGTCTTTTAGGGATTAAAGTTAAATATTTAGCTTAAAAACCCAACTATTTTGATGAAAATGTACCTCTTTTGGTAGAAAATTGAGCTATTTTGGTTGAAAATTACTTTCTTTCTTGAAAATTCAACTGATTTTGTTTCCAGGTTAATATTTTTTGTTGAATTTTCTATCCGAAAACATAAATTTTAAACTCAAGAAAATTAATTTGTAACCAAAAATGGAAAATTTAGATTTTCGGTTAACAAAAAAAATGTTTAAACAAAATAAAAAATGAATCTTTAACAAAATAGTGACATTTTAAATAAAAGAGATGCATTTTCAACTAAAATAATGAGTCTTCAACTGGATTAGTCGAACTTTAAGTAAAAAAAAAATTAATTATGAACCCAAAAAAAAAAAATTTGTTAATCAAAGATTTGAATTTTCAACGAATAATTCACTAATAGATATTTTAGTCTCAACAGATGAAAATTTTCCCAAACAAGATGAACATGAAAACCAAAAAGCCACATTCTTTTAGAAAAAGACGAAATTTCAATAAAATACATGAATTTGTAAACAAATAATTAAATTTTTAACTAAAAAAGATTAAATTTTAAAAAACAAATAATTTAAAGCCCCCAAAAAACAAATTTTTAACCAAATAGTTATTTTGTTCATCAAACAGATGAAATTAAAAAAAAAAACAAAAATTTTTTTTACCAAAATACGTAGTTAAACTTTGACCCAATTAATTTAATTTTTATTATTTTTTAATTTTTTAATAAATAAATTAATTTTTCAATCAAAGTAGTAAAATAATGTGTTTTGTTGGAATTTTTTTTTTTATAGAGAATTGATCTTCTTGGTTGAAAATTAATGTTTTTGGTTAAAAATTAATTTTTTTCCTTGAAAATTTATCGTTTCGAATTTAAAAGTCAAATTTGTTTTAAATTATTGAACTTTTCAGTTTGAAAACTGAAGTTTTTTTGTTTAAACGTCATCTTTTCGGAATTAAAAGTCAAATATTTTACTTTTTATCTTAAGAACTCAAATCTTTTGATGAAAATGTATATCTTTTGATAGAAAATTAAGAAAATTAAGTTTCCAGGTTAATATTTCTTTTCGAAATTTCGAACTTTTGGTTGAAAATTAAACTTTTTTGTTAAAATTTTACCTTTCCTGGTCGAAAATTAACTTTTTTGTTTAAAATTCTTCTTTTTGAGCAGAAATTATATTTTTTCTCGATTAAAAATTTATAGTTTTGGTTGAAAATAAAAATTTTAAAGAGAATGGATCTTTTTGGTTGAAAATTAATGTTTTTGGTTAAAAACTAATTTTTTTCTAGAAAATTTATCGACTCGAATTTAAAAATTAAATTTTTTTTAAATTATTGAACTTTTTAGTTTGAAAACCCAACTTTTTTTTGTTAAAACGTCATCTTTTCGGAATTAAAAGTCAAATGTTTTCAAATATTTCACTTTTTAGCTTAAAAACTCAAATCTTTTGATGAAAATGTATCTCTTTTGATAGAAAATTTAGCCGTTTTGTTTAAAAATTACGTTTTTTCTTGAAATTTCAACTGTTTTTGTTTCCAGGTTAATATTTTTTGTTCGAAATTTCGATCTTATGTTTGAAAATTAAACTTTTCAGTTAAAATTTTACGTTTCTTGGTCGAAAATCATATTTTTTGTTGAAAGTTCTTCTTTTTTGGTAGAAATTTTTTTTTCTCGGGTAAAACTTAATAGTTTTGGTTGAAAGTAAAAATAATTTGGTGAAATGAATGTTTTTGGTTGAAAAATCGTCTTTTTTTTATAGAGAATTGATCTTCTTGGTTGAAAGTTAATAATTTTGGTGAAAATATCATTTAGAATTTAAAAGTGAAATTAATTTTAAAATACTAAGTTTTCTAGTTTGAATACTTAACTTTTTTTGGTTAAAAATTCATATTTTTAGTAGGGAATTCAACTTTTTTGGTAGATATTGCAACTAACTATTTGGACGAAAATTCATCCGCCTGGGTTGAAAATTAAGTTTTTTGTTAAAAATTCATCTTTTCGGGTTTCAAAGTCAAAGGTTTTCAAAATATGTTTTATTTTTTAGCTTAAAAATTTAACTCTTTTGATAAAAATATATCTCTTTTCTTAGAAAATTAATTTTTCGTATAAAATTTAACCGTTTTGTTTGAAAATTACGTTTTTTCTTGAAATTTCAACTGTTTTTGTTTCCAGGTTAATATTTCTTTTCGAAATTTTGATCTTTTGGTTGGAAATCAAACTTTCTAATTAAAATTTTACCTTTCTTGGTCGAAAATAATATTTTTTATTGAAAATTCTTCTTTTTCAGCAGAAATTATATTTTTTCTCGGTTAAAAATTGATAGTTTTGGTTTGAAAACTCAACTTTTTTTTGTTTAATCGTCATCTTTTTCGAATTAAAATTTAAATGTTTTGAAATATTTTACCTTTTAGCTTAAAAACTCAAATCTTTTCATGAAAATGTATATCTTTTGATAGAAAATTAATTTTTCTTAGAAAATTTAACCGTTTTGTTTGAACATTACGTTTTTTCTTGAAATTCCAACTGTTTTTGTTTCCAGGCTTTATATTTCTGTTTGAAATTTTGATCTTTCGGTTGAAAATTGAACTTTTTAGTTAAAATTTTACCTTTTTTGGTCGAAAATCATATTTTTTCTTGAAAATTCTTCTTTTTCGGTAGAAATTATTTTTTTTTCTCGGTTAAAAATTGATAGTTTTGTTGGAAAATAAAACTATTTTGGTTTAAATTAATGTTTTTTGTGGAAAAATCGTCTTTTTTATAGAGAATTGATCTTCTTGGTTGAAATTTAATATTTTTGGTTAAAAATGAACTATTTTGTTGAAAATATCGTGTAAAACTTAAAAGTCAAATTAATTTAAAAATATTAAATTTTCCAGTTTGAAGACTTAACTTTTTTTGTTAAAATTTCATCTTTTCTGGATTAAGAGTCAAAATTTTTTCCAAATATTTTACATTTTAGCTTAAAAAATCAATTCTTTTGATGAAAATGTATATCTTTTGGTAGAAAATTACGTTTTTTCTTAAAAGTTCAACTGTTTTTGTTTCCAGGTTAATAGTTTTTGTTCGAAATTTCGATGTTTTGGTTGAAAATTAAACTTTTTAGTTAAAATTTTACTTTTCTTGGTCGAAAATTATATTTTTTGTTAAAAATTCTTCTCTTACGTTGGAAATTGTTTAATTCTCGGTTAAAAATTGGTAGTTTTGTGCTTTATGGTATATAATGTGCTTTGTTGGAAATTCGTCTTTTTTATAGAGAATTGATCTGCTTGTTTAAAAGTAAATAATTTTGGTTGACAATATCGTTTAGAATTTAAAAGTGAAATTAATTTTTTCAAAATATTTTACTTTTTAGCTTTAAAACTCAATTCTTTTGATGAAAATGTATATCTTTTGTTAGAAAATTAATTTTTGGTAGGAAATTTAGCCGTTTTGTTTGAAAATTACGTTTTTTTCTTGAAAATTCAACTATTTTTGTTTCCAGGTTAATATTTTTCATTCGAAATTTCAATATTTTGATTGAAAATTTTACTTTTCTTTCTCGAAAATGATCTTTTTTTTTAATTCGTTTTTTTTTTTAGATAATGGATCTCCCCTGTTGCAAATTAATGTTTTTGAATAAAAATACGTCTATTTGATCAAAAATTGATCTCTTTTTAGTATAAATTTATGATTTTTTGCGTAAAAGTGTTGAAAGGGAAAATTTAATACTCTCTTTCGGTTGTAGATTAAACTAGTTTCTTTCATTTTCCTCTTTTTGGATAAAAATATTACAATTTTCGCCAAGAATTACTCTTTTTTTCACCGAAAATTTAACTACTTCCTTGAAATTTGAACAGCTTTGTTAAAAACTATTTTTTTTAAAAAAAGATTCCCAATTTTAGTTGAGAATTCATCTCTCTGCCACTTTTTCACATTTACACGAATCAGAAAATCTTTCTGAATTAATAAAAATCCGGATGAAAAAAAAAAAAATTCGAGTTTGGGAAATAGTGAAGTTGAGAGGAAAAAAATTTGTTTTCAGAATGGAGAAGTCATTTGCGAACTCGCGCAGACTAATCAGTGGAACTTTGACGTTTCCTGGTGTCCTAGACATCCGGGTTTAATCGTCGGAACCAGTTTCGACGGCCACGCTGTTGTTTATTCCCTTCTCGGTGGCCGCAACCAAGAATCGAACGAAACTTCGAACAAAATTGTTGATTCTTTCCCAGGAATGGATCCTTTCACTCAAGCGCCACCTGCCGCTGAAATGGAAGCAGCCGCTATTTTGAAAAAGGCTCCAAAGTGGTTGAAACGACCATTCGGCGCATCCTTCGGGGTAAGTTTATGTTTGTCGATAATTCTATTTATAATTAATTTATACACTTCTCTATTCATTTTTATATCAAAATAACTCCTCTAAAATATTTTTTCAAACATTTTTTTTTGTTTTCTTTTTGAAGTTATCAACAATCAAAGTTCTTGATCATTTTTTTTTTTCAAAAATGGATTACTCGCGAACGGGTCATTGAAATTCAATAATTAAGTTATGAAAATTTTGGTTATGAAGGACACTTTACGCTAAAAAATTAATCGGTAGTAAAAAATATTTTGGCATTGTTTAAATAATCGTTTTATTTTAAACAATTGAAAGTTAATTAAACTTCTCCGCCTGTGAAAGAATTCTTCCACGTGCTTACAGATTTTGCAATCTCTTCCGAAAATTTTGGGGGAAAAAAAAGTTTGTATTTTGCAATAGTTCAAATGTTATTGAAATTTTTTTCATTCAAAAGTATAGTGAAATTTTCGACCAAGAAGATTAATTTTTTACAAAAAAATATGAATTTTCAATTTAAAAAATTAGTATTTGGTATTTAAATTAAAAATCTTCATTATTTTATATGCCAACTACTCAATTTTTTAATTGAAAATTCATCTTTTTTGGTTAAAGATTCAACTGCTAGGTTTAATGTTTGTACTGATTTGTTTAAAAAATACTTTTTTGGTAGAAAATTAATCTTCTTGGTTGAAAATTTCACTGTAATTTATTGAAAATTAAACTATTTTATTAAAAATTGAGTTTTTGTGCTGAAGCTTCATTAGTTTAGTTGAATATATGTTTTTTTCTTAAAAATTCAACTATTTTTGTTTCCAGGTTAATATTTTTTTATCGAAATTTCGATCTTTTGGTTGAAAATTAAATTTTTTAGTTAAAATTTTACTTTTCTTGGTCGAAAATGATATTTTTTGTTGAAAATTCTTCTTTTTCGGTGGAAATTATTTAATTCTCGGTTAAAAATTGGTAGTTTTGGTTGAAAATAAAACTATTTTGGAGGAATATAATGTGTTTTGTTGGAAATTTGTATTTTTTTTTATAAAGAATTTATCTCCCCTATTAAATATTAATGTTTTTGGTTAAAAATTTTTGGCTTAAAAACTCAACTCTTTTGATGAAAATAGTATCTCTTTTTGTAGAAAATTTAGCCTTTTTGGTTGAAAATTACGTTTTTTCTTAAAAATTCAACTGTTTTTGTTTCCAGGTTAATATTTTTTATTCGAAATTTCGATCTTTTGGTTGAAAATTAAATTTTTTAGTTAAAATTTTACTTTTCTTGGTCGAAAATTACATTTTTTGTTAAAAATTTTACTTTTTCTGTGGAAATGATTTAATTCTCGGTTAAAAATTGGTAGTTTTGGTTGAAAATAAAACTATTTTGGAGGAATATAATGTGTTTTGTTGGAAATTTGTTTTTTTTTTGGGGGGAATATATCTCCCCTATTAAATATTAATATTTTTGGTTAAAAATTGATTTTTTTTGTTCTTAAAAATTGATCGTTTCGAATTTAAAACTGAAATTTTTAAAAAATTTTGAACTCTTTAGTTTGAAAATTCAACTTTTTTTTTTAGAAATTTATCTTTTTGGTAGGAAATTCATGTTTTGGTCAATATTTCAACTATTTGGTCGAAAATTCATATTTTCGGGATCAAAAGTCCAATGTTTTTCAAATCTTTTACTTTTTAGCTTAAAAACTCAACTCTTTTGATGAAAATGTACCTCTTTTGGTAGAAAATTGAGCTATTTTGGTTGAAAATTACAGGTTAATATTTTGTGTTCGAAATTTCAATCTTTTGTTTGAAAATTACACCTTTTAGTTAAAACTTTACTTTTCTTGGTCGAAAATTATATTTTTTGTTGAAAATTCTTCTTTTTCGGTGGAAATTATTTTTTTCTCGGTTAAAAATTGATAGTTTTGATTGAAAATAAAAGTATCTTGCTTGAAATTAATGTGTTTTGTTCAAAATACGTATTTTTATAGAGAATTGATCTTCTTGGTTGAAAATTCATGTTTTTTTTTTAAATTATTTTTTTTTCTTGAAAATGTATCGTTTCGAATTGAAAAGTCGAATTTTTTTTTTAATTATTGAACTTTTTAGTTTGAAAAATCAACTTTTTTGTTTAAAATTTTTCTTTTTGGTAGGAAATTCATCTTTTTTGGTCGATATTTCAACTATTTGGTCAAAAATTCAGCCGTCTTGGTTGAAAATTAACTTTATTGATGAAAATTCGTCATTTCGGGATCAAAAGTCCAATGTTTTCTAAATATATTTTATTTTTAGTTTAAAAACTCAACTCTTTTGGTTAAAATGTATCTCTTTTGGTCGAAAATTTAGCCTTTTTCGTCGAAAATTAGATTTTTTCTTAACATTTCAATTGTTTTTGTTTCCAGGTTAATATTTTTTATTAGAAATTTCGATTATTTGGTTGAAAATTAAACTTTTTAGTCAAAATTTTACCTTTCTTGGTCGAAAATTATATTTTTTGTTGAAAATTCTTCTTTTTCGGTGGAATTTTTTTTTTTAGTTAAACATTGACATTTTTGGTTGCAAATAAAACTATTTTGGAAGAATATAATGTGTTTTGTTGGAAATTCGTATTTTAAAATAGAGAATTGATCTCAATTGTTAAATATTAATGTTTTTGATTAAAAGCTGATTTTTCTTCTTCAAAATTTATCCTTTCGAATTCAAAAGTCCATTTTTTTTTAATTTATTGAACTTTTAGTTTGAAAACTCAACTTTTTTTGTTAAAAATGTATCTTTTTGGTAGGAAATTTATCTTTTTTGGTAAATATTTCAACTATTTGGTCGAAAATTCAGCCAAAAATACAATAATAGACTTTTCAAATAAAAAGAATTAATTTTCAATCAAAAAAGATGAATTTTTAGCCAAAAAATATGAATTTTCAATAATAAAAATGAATTTTCTGCCAAACAACATAATTTTTTGTCCAAAAACTATTACATTTAACAAAAGAATTTAATTTTCAATAAAATAGTTCAATCTTTAACTAAATAATAGAATTTTGAACCAAAAAAATTATTTATTCAAAATTCCACTCCTTGGTTGAAAGTTGAACGAATTTTTTTTAATTTCATTTTTTTTCGTCGAAAATTCATAATTTTAGTTGAAAGTTCGTTTTTTTGGTTAAAAAATTAAATTAAAAATTCGTTTTGTTGTAAACAAGTTTTTTTAAACTAAAAATTCAAATATATTTTTTTTAAACTCAACTGATTTATTTTAAATTAACTTTTTTGTTGTTATTTTATGTTCTTGTTTTAAAAATTAAGTTTTTTGGTAGAGAATTAGGCTTTTTGGCTTGAAAATTCAACAAATTGGTATAAAATTAAAATGCTTTGTAGGAAACTCGTTTTGTATATCTCTTTTTGGTTAAAAATGCAACTTCTTAGTTGAACATTGATCTATTTTGGTTGAGGATTAAACTATTTTCTTGAAAATTAAAAAATTTGGTATAAAATTCATTTTTTTTGTAGAAAATTCGTTTTTATCGTTGTTGTTTTAATTGAAAATTTATTTTTCTCAGTAGAAATTCATCCGCTTAATTTTTTGGTTAAAAATTGAACATTTAAAAACATTCAAAAATTGAACTTGTTTGTCTTATTTAACATTTGTTTATCACCTATTTGTCACCTATTCACCTTTATTGACGACAATTGGTACTGTGATGACTGCGATTTGTTAAAAAAAAATACTGTTTTAGTAAAAAATTAATCTTCTTGGTTGAAAATTTCATTATACTTTATTGAAAATTAAAACTATTTTATTAAAAATTCAGTTTTTGTATTGAAGGTTCATTAGTTTAGTTAAAAATTCATCTTTTTGGTTGGACAACCTAATTTTTTGGTTGAAAATGATTTTTTTCTGTTATAAACTAATCTTTCCAATTATATTTTGACGATTCAATTAAACTAATTTATTGAATACATAACCACTCTTTTAAAAAACCATATTTTTGGTTGAAGATTCATTTCTTTGGTTAAAAATTTATCTATGCTTAATTGAAAATTAAAGCACCTTATTCGTTTTTAGTAGAAAATTAATCTTTCATCTTTTTTTCTTGACCGGAAATTTTACAAATTTTTTAAAATAATTAATTATTTTTAAATAATTAGTTGAATTGGTATATTTTTCAATTATATCATTCCGTTTGGAAATTTTTTACCTGAAACCGTCTCTATTTGCAGTTTTGAAGACTCGAACAAGTAAAAATTTAAAACGTTTGAAGCTGCAAATTTTTGATAAAATGCCATTTTATTTTATCAACTGTAAATATAAATAAACAATTTTTAAAATGGATCTGTACATTAAATATTAAAACTGAACAATAATCGATTTGATAAAACGATTCTAAATCCGTTGAAAGTTAAAGAATTTCCAGATTCATTATTAACTCGCAATTAAAGGTTTTTATTAAATTAAAAATATCGTTTCAGTCCAAATTATTCCATTTTCAACCCATTTAATTAAAAAATTTTTTATTGATAAAAAGCACAATACACAATACACAATTTTTGAATCAAAAAACTTTTAAACGTTTGGAATTCAAGAGTTCCACTTTGAATGCTTTAATTGGTCGTTTATTACTTTATATGGAAAAATGTTTAGAATACAATTTGATTTTTTAAATATCATTGGCCTTGAAAAATGTTTGCGAATCGGGAAATGACCGGGAATTTTTTTCTTCGATCAAAATGGCCACCCTGAAATTTGTAGAATTAATTCTTTTTTTTTTGTTGTTGTTCAGTTTGGAGGAAAGCTCACGATATTCGAGAACGAACCAACGGATCCGAATATGCCACCGAATTCAAACAGAAAAGTTTTCGTATCGCAAGTAATTACGAATCCAGAACTGGTAAAACGATCGAATGACTTGGAGGCGGCCCTGAAAACTGGGCAGTATGCCGATTTCTGCAACGGAAAGGCAAACCTGGCAAATGATGAGCATAATAAAAAAATCTGGAATTGCATTGGTGCTTATTTCAGTGGTAATGTGACGAGCGGACTGCTGGATTTATTAGGATATAATCTGGAAGCGATGAGCAATAAATTAAATCAACTCGTTCCTCCGCAAGAAATCGATAATATTACGGATGGTATTGCCAATTTAGATAATGTGAGTTTATTTCATTATCAAATTTACTTGAATTGCGTAACAGCTCTTCTGAAGATAGTCTTCTGAGTTGTACATTTTTATTATTTGGTTGAAAGTTTAAATCTTTTCTTCAACATTCTTTTTAATGGAAATTAACTTTATTTGGTTTTTCGTTGAAGATTCAAGTGCTTTCTTGAAAATTGAATTACTGTCTTAAATATTCTCCTTTTTGTGTGTCAAATTGATATTTTTAATTGAAAATTAACCTTTTTAGTTTAAAATTGATCTATTTTGTTGAAAATTCAATTTTCTGTGTAGACAATTGATATGTTTTCTTAAAAATTCAACTTTTTGTTTAGAAAATTT
>NC_046665.1:107457621-107477923 GCF_010883055.1 Belonocnema kinseyi | reverse complement strand
CAATTGATATATTTTGTTGAAAAGTCAACTTTTTGTGTAGAAAATTAATTTGTTTTGTTGAAAATTCGCCTTTTTAGTTGAAAATTGATATATTTTGTTGAAAATTCACTTTTTTAATTGAAAATTTTACAATTTTGTTGAAAATTCAACTTTTTGTGTAGAAAAATAATTTTTTTAGTTGAAAATTCACATTTTTATTAGAGAATTGATCTATTTTGTTTAAAGTTCAATTTTCTGTGTAGAAAATTAATCTGTTTTGTTAAAAATACACTTTTAGTGGAAAATTCATTTTTTCTTTTGTAGAAAATTAACCTGTATTGTTAAAAATGTAACTTTTTGTGTAGAAAATATATCTGGTTTGTTGAAAATTCAACTTTTTGTGTAGAAAATTGATGTGTTTCGTTGAAAATGCAACTTTTTGTGTAGAAAATTAATCTGTTTAGTTTAAAATTCATATTTTTAGTTTAAAATTGATCTATTTTGTTGAACATTTAATTTTCTGTCTAGACAATTGATATATTTTGTTGAAAAGTCAACTTTTTGTGTAGAAAATTAATTTGTTTTGTTGAAAATTTGCCTTTGTTAGTTGAAAATTCACTTTTTTAGTTGAAAATTTTACAATTTTGTTGATAATTCAACTCTTTGTGTAGAAAATTCAACTTTTTGTTTAGAAATTTAATTTGTTTAGTTGAAAATCCATCTTTTTGTTAGAGAATTGATCTATTTTGTTAAAAATTCAATTTTCTGTGTAGACAATTGATCTATTTTGTTGAAAATTCAATTTTCCGTGTAGAAAATTAATTAGTCTTGTTTAAAATTCACTTTTTTAGTTGAAAATGTTACAATTTTTTTAAATTCATTTTTTTGTGTAGAAAATTCATCTGTATTGTTGAAAATTTAACTTTTAAAATTGTTTTGAAACTTCCCTTTTTTAGTTGAAACTTTTACAATTTTCTTGAAAATTCCACTTTGTTTGTAGAAAATTAATCTGGTCTATTGAAAATTCAACTTTTGGTGTAGAAAATTAAATTGTTTAGTTAAAAATTCACATTTTTAGTTTGAAGTTGATCTATTTTATTGTACATTCTATTTTCTTTGTAGACAATTCATATATTTTGTTGAAAATTCAACTCTTTGTGTATAAAATTAATTTTGTTTAGTTGAAAATTCACATTTTTATTAGAGAATTGGTCTATTTTGTTAAATTTTTTCCGTGTTCACTTCTATTTTGTTGAAATTCAATTATCTGTGTATAAGATTTATCTGTTTTGTTGAAAATTTAACTTTTTAGTTGAAAATTGATCTATTTTGTTGAAAATTTAATTTTTCGTTTAGAAAATTAATTTTTCAGTAGAAAATTCATCTCTTTAGCACCATATTTATCTATTTTCTTGAAAATTCAACTCTTTTTCTATAAAATTAATTTTTTTATTAAAAATTCACCTTTTTAGTTGAAAATTGGTCTATTTTGTTGAAAATTCAATTTTCTGTGTAGAAAATTAATCTTTTTTGTTGAAAATTCACATTTTTAGTTGAAAATTTTACAATTTTTTTGAAAATTTAACTTTTTGTGTAGAAAATTTAACTTTTTGTGTAGAAAATTAATTTTTTTGTTGAAAATTCTGCTTTTTAGTTCAAATTCATCTATTTTGTTGAAACTTCCTCTTATTATTTAGCAAAATTAATTTGTTTAGTTGAAAAAAAATTACTATTTTGTTTAAAATTCGTCGTTTTGTGTAGATAATTAATCTAAACAATCAACCTTTTGGTTCAAAATATTACCATTTTTGTTGAAAATTCAACTTTTTGTGTAAAAAATTAATGTTTTGTTGAAAATTAATTTTTTCTTTGTCAAAAATTACTATTTTTTTTTAAATTCGTCGTTTTGTGTAGAAAATTAATCTAAGCAATCAACGCTTTGGTTCAAAATGTTACTATTTTTGTTGAAAATTCAACTTTTTGTGCAACAAATTAATCTGTTTTGTTGAAAATTAATTTTTTTGTCAAAAATTACTATTTTGTTTAAAATTTGTCCTTTTGTGTAGAAAATTAATCTGTTTTGTTGAAGATTCAGTTTTTTGGTCGAAAATGACTATTTTGTGTAAAATTCGTCTTTTTGTGTAGAAAGTTAATCTAAAAATTCATCGCTTTGGTTGAAAATTTTACAATTCTGTTGAAAATTCAGCTTTTTAGTAGAAAATGGATCTATATTTTTTTGAATTCATCTTTTAATTAAAAATTCGTCTCTTTTGGTTGTAAATTAACTTTTAAATTTTGGAATTGTTATAATTTTTTTTTATTGATAACAATAAGATTAAAATTCCCGAATTTAAAAAAATGTTATAACCAAATTAGTGAGAATTTCTTACAATTCAATAATTATTTAAAATTTTTATTTCCTGTTGGAAAAAATTTCTATGAATTTAAACGAAAAAATTTATGAAATTCTATGCAAATTTCTGATAAATTGTGTTTTCAAGAAATTTCGGAACAACATAATTTTGTCGGAAAAGAAAAATTCCAAAAATATCATTACCTAAGCAGAATTTTAAATTATTAAAATTTTTACATTCCCGAAATTGTATAATTACCGAAATTTCAAAACTTTAAACATTAAATAAAATGAATAAATATTATAATCTCATTTTTTTACTTTTTTAGGAGTTTGAAATTTGTAAAATTAACTAATTTCGAGAATTAAAAATGTCAGTATTTTGAAAACTTTGATTTTAAAATCTCAGTAATTATACAATTTCCGGAATTTAATTATTTTGTAAATTTTAATTTTTCGAGTTTCATTAACTTTCAACTGCGGAATATTATAATTTCGTTAATAAATGTTTTCCGTAGTCCTATTTTTCTTTTGTAATTTAATTTTTCCACAAATAGTTAATTTTAAAGCAAATAATTAAATTTTCAATTAGAAAATATAAGCTTTTCAACGAAAAAATGGATTAATTAAATTTTACAGTTAAAAAATTATTTTTATACCAAAATAAAACAACAAATTAAACCAAAATAGATGAAATTTCCAACAAAAATAATAAATTAAACAAAACATGATCAATATTTACCTAAAATAATTTAATTTTCAATGATTTTAAAAACTAATGCATCATGCAGATCAAATTTTAATTTTTTAAACATTCTTTTTAATCAGGTACTCAACGGAAATACTTTAGACGGCAGCGCAGCTTTTGATGCGATCGCACAGCACGAGATAAATAAGAAACCTTCTCCTAAAAAAACTCCAGAGACTTGTTTCAAAATCAACACTTCAGACGGTATTTTAATTTTAATTCAATTTTCTTTAAATTCCATCAGTTTTTTTTATATTTCTTAAAATCCAGGGTGGTTGCAGGTAAGGAAAAACCAGAAAATCAGGAAAAATTCTGGGCAATTTTTTGGGATGAGTAATCAGAATAAGAATTTTTTTCTTGGTTCAAAATTCAATTGTTTGGTCGAAAATTAATCTCTCTCGATTGAGAATTGAACTATATTGTTTAAAATGTTTTCTTTTTGGTTTTAAAATTTATTTTTGGTGGTAGACATTTTTTTCTGTTAAGGTTTCAACTATTTTTTATTAAAAATTAAAATCTGTTTTGGGTTCTTATGTTGATAATTAATTTTTTTAACAGGAAATCGATTTATTAAATTTTTTGTTGAAAATTCATCTACTTCGTTGATAGCTGAACTACTTTGTTAAAAATTAATTTTTGTTTTGTTTGAATATTCATAATTTTAATTTAAAATTCATCTCTTTTGTTGAAAGTTCTTTTTTTTTTGCTTGGAAATTATTTTTTTATATACAATTTAAATTTTCCATTCTTGATAATTTTAAATAATAATTTTAAAATTTAACTATTTTGTTAAAAAATTAATATTTTATTGGAAATTTAATTTGTTTTTTTTTTTTAATTCAACTTTTTGGTTAAAAATTCAATTGTTTCGTCGAAAATTAATCTCTCTCGGTTGATAATTCAACGATCTTGTTGAAAATTCTTTCTTTTCTGTTTCGAAATTTATTTTTTGTGTTAGAAATGTATTTTGTTATTTATTTTCTTAAAGTTTCAACTATTTTTGTTGAAAAATAGCTACTTTTTGCTTAAATTCTACTATTTTTTATTAAAAATTAAAATCCCTTTCAGTTTCTCATGTTGATAATTAATTTTTTTAACAGCAAATTGATCTATTCAATTTTTTTAATTCATCTACTGCGTTGAAAATTGAACTATTTTGTTAAAAATTAATTTTTCCTTTATTTGAAGATTTATAATTTGAGTTTAAAATTCATGTCTTTTGTTGAAAGTTCTTTTTTTTTAATTAATTTTTTATATACAATTTAAATTTTCCATTTTTGATTGGAAATTTTTTTTAGTTGAAAATATATGTATTTTCTTGTAAAATCGTGTCTTTGGTTCAAAATTAATCTTTTTTTGTTGAAAATTTAATTTGTAATTTAAGAATTTAACTATTTTGTTGAAAAATTAATATTTTGCTAGAAATTTAATATTTTGTATGAAAATGAAACTTTTTGGTTAAAAAATTCAATTGTTTGATCGAAAATTAATCTCTCTCGATTGAGAATTCAACTGGTTTTAAAATCAATTTTCTGTGGTAGAAATTTATTTATTTATTTTGTTAAGGTTTCAACTATTTTTGTTGAAAAATTGGTTCGTTTTGGTTGAATTCAACTATTTTTTTATTAAAAATTAAAATCCTTTTCGGTTTCTTATCTTGATAATTAATTTTTTAAATAGGAAATTGATATTTTACATTTTTTGTTGAAAATTCATCTACTTCGTTGAAAGCTGCACTACATAGTTAAAAATTAATTTTGTTCTTGTTTGAAGATTTTTAAGTTTAGTTTAAAAATCATTTCTTTTGTTGAAAATTCGACTATTTTGTTGAAAGTTCTTTTTTTTTTAATTAATTTTTTATATATAATTAAATTGTCCATTTTTAATTGAAAATGTCTCTTTTTTGAGTTGGAAATTCACGTATTTTGTTTTAAACAATCGTCTTTTTGGCTAATAATTAGTCTTTGAAGCTTGAAAATTCAACTTATTCGTTAAAAATTTAATTATTTGGTTGAAAAAATAATTTTCGGTCGAAAATTAATCTCTTTTGATTGAGGATTCAAATATCTTGTTGAAAATTCTTTTTTTGTGGTTTTAAAATATATTTTCTGTGGTAGAATTTTTTGTTTTTGTTAAGGTTTTAACTATTTTTCTGAAAAATAGCTCCTTTTCGGATGAATTTTACTCTTTTTTGTTAAAAATTAAAATTTCTGCAGGTTCTTATGTTGATAATTAATTTTTTTTAACAGGAAATTGATCTCTTAAATTTTTTGATGAAAAATTCATCAACTTCGTTGAAAGCATCATTTTAGTTTAAAATTCATCTTTTTGTTGAAAGTTCTTTTTTGTTGAAAATCAATTTTTTATATATAATTTAAATTTTACATTTTTGATAGAAAATTGTTTTTTTTTTAAGTTGAAAATTCATGTATTTTGTTTTGAACAATCGTCTTTTCGGTTAAAAATTAATCTTTGTTGGTTAGAAATTCAACATTTTGTTTGAAAATTCAAATTTTGGTTAAAAATTAAATTGTTTGGTCGAAAATTAATCCCTTTAGGTTGAAAATTCAAATATCTTGTTGAAATTTCTGTTTTTTTATTAAAAATTTATTTTCGGTGATAGAAATTTCGTTTTCTATTTATTTTTTTAAGGTTTCAACTATTTTTTTTTGAAAAATAGCTCCTTTTTGCTTCAATTCAACCATTTTTTATTAAAAATTAAAATCCCTTTCAGTTTATCTTGATAATTAATTTTGTTAATAGCAAATTGATTTATTAAATTTTTTGTTAAACAATCATCTATTTTGTCAAAAGCTGAACTACTTTGTTAAAAATTATTTTTTCTTTTGTCTGAATATTCATAATTTTAGTTTAAAATTTATCTCTTTTGTTGAAAATTAATTTTTTTATGGACAACTGAAATTTTACATTTTTAATTGAAAATGTATCTTTTTTCAATTAGAAATTCATGTGTTTTGTTTTGAACAATCGTCTTTTTGGTTAAAAATGAATTTTTGAGTTGAAAATTCAATTGGATCGTTAAAAATTTAAATATTTTGTAGAAAAACTAATATTTTGTGTGAAAATTCAACTTTTTGTTTAAAAATTCAGTTTTTTGTCGAAAATTAATCTCTCTAGGTTGAGAATTCAACTATCTTATTGAAAATTCTTTCTTTTTTATTTTAAAATTTATTTTCTGTGGATAGAAATTTAGTTCATGTTTTTGTTCTTGTTAATAGTTTAACTATTTTTGTTAAAAAATTGATCCTTTTTGCTTCAATCCAACTATTTGTTATCAAAAATTAAAATCTGTTTCGGTTTCTTATCTTGATAATTAATTTTTTTTAACAGCAAATTGATCTATTCAATTTTTTTTGTTGAAAATTCGTCTACTTTGTTAAAAATTAATTTTTGTTTTCTTTGAAGATTCATAATTCTAGTTTAAAATTCTTTTTTTGTTAAAAATTAATTTTTTATATACAATTTAAATTGTCCATTTTTGATTGGAAATTTTTTTTTTTTTAATTGAAAACTCATGTATTTCGCTGAAAAATCGTTTTATGTTTGTTTGTTAAAAATTAATATTTGTGGCTTGAAAATTCAACTTATTCGTTAAAAATTTAACTATTTTGTTGAAAAAATAATATTTTGTTGGAAATTTTTTTTCAATTCAACTTAATGGTTAAAAATTCAATTGTTTCGTCGAAAATAAATCTCTCGGTTGAGAATTCAACTATCTTGTTGAAAATTCTTTTTTTTTTTGTTTGAAAATTTATTTTCTGTGGTAGAAATTTATTTTGTTTGTTTGTTTTTCTTAAGGATTCAACTATTTTTGTTGAAAAATTGATCCTTTTTGGTTGAATTCAACTTTTTTTTTTGTAAAAATTAAAATCCGTTTCGGTTTCTTACATTGATAATTTATTTTTTTAACAGCAAATTGAAATATTCAATTTTTAAAGCTCAAATACTTTGTTAAAAATTATTTTTTTTTTTTTGAACATTCATAATTTTAGTTTAAAATTCATCTTTTTTGTTGAAAATTGGACTATTTATTTGAAAGCTCTTTTTCTGTTAAATATTAATTTTTTATAGACAATTTAAATTTTTCAATTTTGTTTGAAAATCATTTTTTTAGTTGACAATTCATGTATTTTGTTGAAAAATCGTCTTTTTGATTAAAAATTGATCTTTTTAGTTTGAAAATTAAACTTATTCGTTAAAAATTTAATTATTTGGTTGAAAATTAATATTTTGTTAGAAATTCAATATTTTGTGTGAAAATTAAACTTTTTTGTTAAAAATTTAATTGTTTGGTCGAAAATTAATCTCTCTCGGTTAAGAATTCAACTATCGTGTTGAAAATTCTTTGTTTTTGGTTTAAAATTTATTGTCTGTTTTGTAAATTTATTTATTCCTTTTTTTTCGTTAAGGATTCAATTTTTTAAAATGAAAAATTGGTAATTTTTTATTAAACTCAACTATTTTTTTTTATCAAAAATTGAAATCCGTTTCGGTTTTTTATGTTGATAATTAATTTTCTTAACAGCAAATTGATATATTAAATTTTTTGTGGAAATTTCATCTACTTCGTTGAAAGTTGAACTACTTGGTTAAAAATGAATCTTTGTTCTGTCTGAATATTCATAATTTTAGTTTAAAATTCATCTCTTTTGTTGAAAATTAATTTTTTATATGCAATTAAAATTTCAAATGTTTAATTAAAAATTTATATTTTTTAAGTTGAAAATCCATGTATTTTGTCTTGAAAAATCGTCTTTTTGGTTAAAAATTAATATTCTTGGCTTGAAAATTATTTAACTTAATCATTAAAAATTTAACTATTTGATTTGAATATTTTTCGTTATGAATTTATTTTTTTGTTGAAAATTTTCACTTTTCTGTTTAAAAATCCGACTATTTTGTTGAAAATTGAATTATTTTATGCGATTTTAAAAAAATATTTTTTCTGTTTGAAATTTTTTCTTTTGTTTGTTTCTTTTTGCCTAAGTTGAATCTTTTTGTTTTCAAATCCGACTATTCGGTTAAACATTTAAATCTTGTTGAAAATTTAACTCTTTGGTTGAAAACTGAAATTTGTTGTTGAAATTTTTTTTATATCAAGTATTATATTTTTCGTTGAGAATTCATCTTTTTCTTGAAAATTTAACTGTTTTTTATTGAAAATTAATCTTTTTGTTTATTCAGGCATACCATTTTCTAAGTAAAAAATGAAAATATTTTGTTAAAAACGATCTAAAAAATTTTATTGTTTTTGTTGAAATTTGTTTTGTCTTTTATTTGAAATGTCTACTATAATATTTTTCGTTGAGAATTCATCTTTTTGTTGCAAATTCAACTTTTTTGGTTGAAGTTTAATTTTTTTTTTTGAAAATCGGTCTTTTTAGTAAAAAAAAAAATAATTTTTTGTTGAAAATTCAACTTTTCGGTTGAGAATTCATCTTTTGTTTAACTCAATTGTTTTTGATTGAAAATTAATTTTTTTGTTAGAAAATTCCAGTATTTGATAAAAATATGAACTATTATGTTAAAAATTTCAATATTTGGTTCAAATCTTCTAAAAAATTCAATTATTTTTTTGAAAATGCAACTGATTTTGGTTGTATTTCTTTCTGTTTTTTTTTTTTGTTTTTTGAAAATCTAACTATTTAGTTGGAAACTTATCGTTGCAGGTAAAAAATTTTAATATTTTTTTGAAACTTGAAAATCGGACTATTAAGTTAAAAAATCTAATATCTTGTTGAAAATTCAACTTTTCGTTTAAAAGTTGAAAGATTTTCCTAAAAATTGATTTATTTATTTTTTGACTATTTGGTGGAAAATTTATCATTATAGGAAGAAAATTGAAATATTTTCCTAAAAATTGATTTTTTTCTTTTGCTTGAAATATTTACAATAATATTTTTCGTTGAGAATTCATTTTTTGTTGCAAATTCAAATTTTTCATGTGAAAATTTAACTGCTTTTGGTTTAAGTTTAATTTTTTTTTTTTAAATTTGAAATTCGGACTATTTAGTTGAAAATTTGATATCTTGTTTATAATTCAACTTTTCGGTGGAAAATTGAAATATTATCCAAAAAATTTATTTAATTCTTTTGTTTAAAATTTGAATTATTATATTTTTCGTTGATAATTCATTTTTTTTTAAACTCAACTGTTTTTTATTGAAAATTAATCTTTTTGTTTAGAAATCCCAATATTTGATAAAAATGTGAACCATTTTGTAAAAAATCTAAGTATTTTGTTAAAAATGTTCAAATTTAATATCTTGTTTGTAATTCAACTTTTCGGTGGAAAATTGCAATATTTTCCTAAAAATTGATTTATTTCTTTTGCTTGAAATATTTACAATAATATTTTTCGTTGAGAATTCATCTTTTTGTTGCAAATTCAACTTTTTTGGCTTTAAATGTGACTGCTTTTGGTTGAATTTTGATTTTTTTATTCAAAAATCGGATTATTTAATTGAAAATTTAATATCTTGTTGAAAATTCAACTTTTCGGTGGAAAATTGAAATATTTTCCTAAAAATTGAGTTTTATTTCTTTTGTTTGAAATGCGAACTTTTATATTTTTCGTCGAGAATATATCTTTTTTTTTAACTCAACCGTTTTTTTTTTATTGAAAATTAATTATTTTGTTTGAAAATTCCAGTGTTTAATAAAAAATTTGAACTATTTTGTTAAAATTCAATCATTTTATTAAATATGTTCTAAAAAATTCCATTATTTATTTTAATATGCAACTAATTTTGGTTTTATTTCTTTTTTTGTAAATTTGACTATTTAGTTGAAAATTTATCATTGTAGGTAGAAAATTGAAATAATTTGTTTAAATTTGTTTGATGTCTTTTGTATGAAATATATACTATAATATTTTTCGTTGAGAATTCATATTTTTGTTGCAAATTCAACTTTTTGGTTGAAAATTGAAATATTTTTCTAAAAATTGGTGTATTTCTTTTATTTGAAACATGAACTATTATATTTTTCCTTTATAATTTATCTTTTTTTTTTGTAACTCAACTGTTTTTCATTGAAAATTAATCATTTTGTTTGAAAATTCACTATATGGTTTAAAATTCGTTTTTGTAGGCAGAAAATTCCACTATTTGATATAAAAATTGGAACTATTTTGTTGAAAAATTCAAGTATTTTCTTAAAAATGTTATAAACGATTTAATTACTTATTCTAATATGCAACTGATTTTTATTTTATTTTTTTTTATGTTTTAAATCTGGCTATTGGTGTGCTTGAAATATCTACTATAATATTTTTTGTTGAGAATTAATCTTTTTGTTCCAAATTCAATTTTCTTGGATGAAAATTTAACTGCTTTTAGGTGAAGTTTAATTTTTTTATTTGAAAATCGGAATATTTAGTTGAAAACTTAATATCTTGTTGAAAATTAAACTTTTCAGTTGAAAATAGAAATATTTTCTTAAAAATTGATTTATTGTTTTTATTTTAAATATGAGCTGTTACATTTTTCGTTGATAACTTATATTTTTGTTAAAAATTCAACCTTTTTTTATTGAAAATTAATCTTTTTCTTTGAAAATTTCACTATTTTGGTTTAAAATTCGTCTTTTGCTTGAAATATATACTATAATATTTTTCGTTGAGAGTTCATTTTTTTGTTGCAAATTAAAATTTTATATGTGAAAATTTAACTGCTTTTGGTTAAAGTTTTATTTATTTATATTTTTTAAATCGGACTATTTAGTTGAAAATCTAATACCTTGTTAAAAATTGATTTATTTCTTTTATTTGAAATATGAAATATTAAACTTTGGTTGATAATTTATCTTTTTTTCCAAAAATCGACTCTTTTTGTTTGAAAATTGCAGTGTTTGATAAAAATTCTAACTATTTTGTTAAAAAATTCAAGTTTTTTGTTAAAAATGTTCTAAAAAAATTGCATTATTTGTTTTAATATGCAACCTAAAATTTGATTTATTTATTTTGTTTGAAATATGAACTATTATATTTTTCGTTAAGAATTCCTCTTTTTTTAAATCAACTCTTTTTGATTGAAAATTAATATTTTTGTTTTGAAATTCCACTGTTTGGTTTAAAATTCGTCTTTGTGGGTAAAGAATTCCAGTATTTGATGAAAAATTTAAGTATTTCGTTAAAAATGTTCTAAAAAATTCCATTATTTGTTTTAATATGCAACTGATTTTGGTTGTATTTTTTTTTCTTTTGTTTTAAATTTTTTGTTTGGAATTTTAGGTTGAAAGTGGAATCTTTTCCTAAAAATTTAATAATTTCTTTTGTTTGAAATATGAACTATTATATTTTTCGTTGATAATTCATCTTTTTTTAAACTCAACTGTTTTTGATTGAAAATTAATATTTTTCTTTGGAAATTCCACTGTTTGGACTAAAATTCGCCTTTGTATGTACAAAATTCCAGTATTTGATAAAAACTTTGAAGTATGTTGTGAAAAATTAAAGTACCTTGTTAAAAGTGTTCTAAAAAATTCTATTATGCAACTGATTTTGGTTGTATTTATTTATTTTTTTGGAATGTTCGGTTGAAAATTGAAATCTTTTCCTAAAAATTTATTTATTTTTTTTATTTGAAATATGAAATTTTTTGTTGATAATATTTATCTTTTTGTTTGAAAATTCTACTGTTTAGTTGAAAATTCGTCTTTATAGATAAAAAAGTCCAATATTTGATAAAAATTCAATTTTTTTTTTGTTGAAAATCTGATTGTTTGGTAAAAAATTTTTCATTGTAGGTAGAAAATTGAAATATTTAGTTGAATTTTTTTTTATGTCTCTTGTTTCGAATATCTACTGTAATATTTTTCATTGAGAATTCATCTTTTTTTTGCAAATTTTGTTTGTTTGAAAATCTGACGGTTTAGTTGAAAATTCAATATCTTGTTGAAAATTCAATTTTTTCGGTTGAAAATTGAAATATTTTCTTAAAAAATGATTTATTTCTTTTATTTGAAATATGAAATATTAAAATTTTTGTTTAAAATTCAACAGTTTTTTATGAAAAATTAATCTTTTTGTTTGAAAATTCTACTGTTTGGTTGAAAATTCGTCATTATAGGTAGAAAATTCAAATATTTGATAAAAATTCCAACTATTTCGTTAAAAATTCAATTTTTTTAATTGAAAATTAATATTTTTGTTTGAAAATTCCAATATTTGGGTTAAAAATTCTTCTTTATAGATAAAAACTTCCAGTATTTGATAAAAATGTGAACCATTTTGTTAAAAATTCAAATACCTTGTTAAAAGTGTTCTAAAAAATCCAATTATTTGTTTGAATACGCATCTAATTTTGTTGATTTTATTCCATTTACAAAAGATTCTTTTATTTTTATTTTTAATATTAAACAATTAAAGTGCAAATCCCTGCCGTCCATATTTTCAAACCCTATCTAAATTTTTTTTTTAAATTCGGGTAAAAATTGAAATTCTAGATGAAGATGGACTCATCACACAGGCAATTCTTCTGGGAAACATCGAAGCAGCCGTTTCGCTTTGCTTCACAAATAAAAGATACGCCGATGCCGTGATTCTCTCGATGGCTGGCGGTCCAGATTTGCTAGCTCAGACCCAATACCGATATTTTATGGCACACTCTGGTGCCCTAAATTCCCTAATTAATTCTCTTGTGTCGGAAAATTGGACTGACATTGTCAAAAACTCTGACATTTCTTGCTGGAAAGAAGCTTTAGTCGGAATTTTCACGCATACGGCGCCAGGCGAGCGAGCACTTCTTTGTGGTATGTACAATTTTTTTAAGATTTATATCTAACACATTTTTCGCAAGCCTAAATTGGGCTGCTTACTATCCTGAAAAATCTGGAATTTTTATATACCGGAAAAAATCTGAAAATGTCAGAGAAATTTTTAAAAAATTATATTTTTTTTCAAATTTTTTTTTTAATGATCACACTATTTTCCTACTATTTCGAGAAGAAAATAGCACTAAAGACACTATTTTCTCATAATTTTCTGACAATGCCGCTATTTCTTTACTATTTTTTTGAAAAAATATTTTTCAACTTTTTTGCTATTTTAAATTTAAAAAATATTTTTACAAATTCGATAAAAAATTTTTCTGAAGATTATCTTTTTAGTAATAAATTTTATTATTTGGTTGGAAATTCAACTGTTTTGTTAACAAATTTTTTTTGGGGGGGGGGGGTTAAAAATTTAACTCTTTTCGTAGAATTTTAAGCTTTTGTTTAAAATTTTTTGTTTAAAATTTGTTTTGTTTAAAATTATGATTTAAAAATTCACCTGTTTTAGAAGATTTTTTATTTTTCTTGTAACAAAAATATGTAATTATTTGGTTGAAAGTTTAATAATCTTTTCAAAAATTCATATTTTTGGTTAAAAACTTGACTATTTAGAAAAAAATGAACCTATGGTTCATTTTTTTGTTTGTTACAGAAATTCATATTTTTATTTTAAAAAGTCAACTATATTCTTTTTTGGATGAAAATTCAACTTTTTAAAAATTATTTTATTAAAAAAAAATAAAAATTCATCTGTCTTGAGAGAAATTTAATTTGTTTTGGATAAAAATGAAAATATGCAGTAGAGAATTCAATTATTTTGTTAAAAATTCATCCTTTTTGGTTGAAAAAATTCGTCTTTGGATTGCAAATTAAATTTTTTCGTAAAAACTTAGTTTTTTGTTGTTAAAAAAGTCAACTTTTGATCTAGAAAAGTCAATTTGAATCTGTTTTAATAGAAAATTCAACTAGTTTTAAAAATGTATCTTTTTGATTTAATAATCCATGCATTTTAAAAGAAATTTCATTTTTTCAAGGAAATGCTTCTTTTTGGTTACAAAGTTGTACTTTTTGTTTGAAAATTCTACTGCTTTGTCGTTTTTTTTATTAAAAATTAATATGTTCTATTACAAACTTCATCTTTCTTGGATAAAAATAAAAAAATTTGGTAGAGATTTCAATTATTTTGTTAAAAATTCATCCTTTTTGTTTATAAAATTCATATTTTGATCTTGAAAAGTCAACTGAAATATTTTTTGGATGAAAAGTTCACAAATTGTTAAAATATATTTTTTTAAAGAAGAATTTATCTGCTTTAAGAGAAATTAATTATTTTTTTTTGATAAAAATGCAACTATTTGGTAGAGAATTCTACAATTATATTAAAAATCATACTTTTTGTTTAAAAATTTGTATTTTTGGATTGAATATTCAATTTTTTTGTTTGTAGAAATTTATTTTTTGCTTAAAAATTCAAATTTTGATTATCAAAAGTCAACTGCCATCTTTTTTGACATAAAATTCAACTGTCTATTTCTTTGAAAATTCATATTTTTGGTTGAAAATTATTCTTCTTTCCTTGAGTATTCAAATATTTTGTTCGAAAGATTAATTTTTTAAATAGAAATTTATCTGTTTCAAAAGAAATTTAATCTGTCTTGGATAACACTGAAACTATTTGGTAAAAAATTCAACAATTTTTTTTTTAAATTTGGCTTTCTGTATTGAAAATTTAGTTTTTCGATGAATTTTTTTGTTTGTTAAAAAAATTCATATTCTGATTTTAAAAAGTCAACTATATTCTTTTTTGGATGACAATTCAACTTTTTAAAAATTATTTTATTAAAAAAAAATTAAAATTCATCTTTTTTAAGAGGTATTTAATCTGCTTTGGATAAAAATGAAATTATTTGGTAGAGAATTCAATTATTTT
This sequence comes from Belonocnema kinseyi, assembly GCF_010883055.1. Taxonomy (NCBI): domain Eukaryota; kingdom Metazoa; phylum Arthropoda; class Insecta; order Hymenoptera; family Cynipidae; genus Belonocnema; species Belonocnema kinseyi. The sequence continues at coordinate 107,463,118 of NC_046665.1, read as the reverse complement.
GTTAAAAATTCATCCTTTTTGGTTGAAAAATTCATTTTTTTTGTATTGAAAATTAAATTTTTTGCACAGAAATTAATTTTTTTCATTAACAAATTCATATTTTGATCTTGAAAAGTCAATCAGAATCTTTTTATAACAGAAAATTTACCTATTCTTGAAAATTTATCATTTTTTCATTTAAAAATCCATCTGTTTTAAAAAAAATTAAATTTTTTCATGAAATTGCTACTTTTTGATTACAAAGTATTTGTTTGAAAATTCTACTGCTTTGTTGAAAATGTAACTATTTCGTAGAAAATGTAGTTTTTGTTTAAAAATTACATTTTGGAGTTGAAAAATGATCTGAAATAATTTCTGGATGAAAGTTTAAATTAAAACACCAAAATTTGTCGTTTGTTTATTAAAAATTAATATGTTTTACTACAAATTTCATCTTTCTTGGATAAAAATGAAAATATTTGATAAAGATTTCAATTATTTTGTTAAAAATTCATCCTTTTTTCTTTAAAAATTCTCATTTTTAATTTAATTAATTTTTTGGATGAAAAGTCCACTAGTTTTTTGAATTTTTTTTACAATTTTTTTAAAAACATCCTTTTTGGTTAAAAATTCGTATTTTTTGATTGAATATTCAATTTTTTTTGTAGAAATTTATTTCTTGTTTAAAAAATCATATTTTGATCGTCAAAAGTCAACTGAAATCTTTTTTAGAATAAAATTCAACTATCTATTTATTTCAAAATTCATATTTTTGTTGAAAATTATTCTTTTTTCCTTGAGTATTCAAATATTTTGTTCAAAACATTTGATTATGTCTGGCATTAGTTTCGTGAAAAATTAATTTTTTTGCTTAAAAGTTACATATTTCTTGTTTTGAAATTCAATTTTTTTAAAGAAAATTTGTCTTTTGGTTAAAAGTTCAATAATTTAGATGTACGAATTTTTAAACAAAAAGGGAGATTTTTAATAAAACTGTAGAATTATCTGTCAAAGTGTTGCACTTTTATCCAAAAAGAATTAAATTTCTCTTAAAACAGATACATTTTTCTTTTAAAAAAATTTCGAAACAATAATGGACTTTTCATCCGAAAAACGACAAATGTTTTTAAAATTTAAACTTTAATCCAGATAAAAAGGATAAATTTTCAAGAATAGTTGAATTTTCTGTTAAAAAAAAAGATTCTAATTGACTTTTCAAGATCAAAATATGAATTTGTTAATAATAAAATTAATTTCTGTGAAAAAATTTAATTTTCAATCCAAAAAGACGAATTTTTACTACCAAAAAGGATGGATTTTTAAAAAATAATTGAATTATGTATCAAATAGTTTGATTTTTATCCAAAACATATTAAATTTTTTTCAAAACAGATGAATTTTTATTTTAAAAATAAATTTTTCGAACAAAATATTTGAATGCTCAAGGAAAAAGGAATAATTTTTAACTAAAAATATGAATTTTCAAAGAAATACACACTTGAATTTAATGCTAAAAAAGATTTTAGTAGACTTTTGACAATCAAAATAGGAATTTTTAAACCAGAAATAAATTGCTAAACAAAAAAAATGGAATATTCAATCCAAAAATACGAATTTTTAACCAAAAAGGGAGATTTTTAATAAAATTGTCGAATTCTCTGCGAAATAGTTGCATTTTTATCCAGAAAAAATTTAATTTCTCTTAAAACAGATAGATTTTTCTTTAAAAAAAAAATGCAAACAAATATTTTGTATTGCTCGCAGCGACTCTTGTGGAAAAATGCGAAACCGAGAACATTTTCAAAATTCTCTCATTTTTCCTTGACTAATTTTTCATTTCAAATCATTATTTATTAAAATACCAGCATTGTAATATTTTATAAATGCAATAAAACAATATTTCATATACAATGTTAAAATTGATTAATTTATTTCAAACAAAAAAATTTATATTTTACTATAAAATATGGTTTCTCAACAAAATACTTGAATTTTCAACAAAATAATTGAATTTTTAACAAATATTTAAATATTCTACCTAAAATAGAAATTTACGATGAAAAAGTGTCATAATTGATATTTTAATCAACAAAAAATTTAATTTATACAACAAAATAAAAGAATTTTAAAAACAAAAAAGCCAAGTTTGCAACAAATCGAGATTTTTTATTAAAAATATAAATAAAAGTTTAAATTATTGAACCTTCAAGCCTTGATATTGCAAAAGTCCAGGGACTTGAACCACGCGTGTCTTGAGTGCCATTTTGAGCAATAATATTTCATTTTATTTCTAACTATCACGATTTAATTGCTATCATTTAGGAATTTTTAGAAGAGGAAATATTCTTGATTGCATGGAAACGACTTAAAATATATAAAGTTGATTTATTAACCCTAGATACTCACCTTGGGTGAACTTCACCCAAAAAAAATTTCAAACTCCGTAAAGTCTGTTAATTTCTTTAACGTTGCTGGTATCTTACAATATTTTGATGGACAATTTTGGTGACAAAAACTATGAAACCTTGTTTTTAAAACCTTCAAGAATACCTAAATATTTTTTTTAAATGTTTAGAACTTAATATTACTGTAGGATCTTAGTTTTCCGGAGCTTGGGTCAATTTCACCCACTGTGACCTAAATAATATTCTACTGAAGTGTGACTATCTAGGGTTAAACATTTTTTAAAAATGTTTTTCGGGCTTTTTTTATATTGCCATGAATGTATTTTGAAGGACATAAAGGTATCAAGGTCATCGAGTTTTCCAATCGGGATTTCGATATTTTTCTTTTTGTTTCTCAAGAATGAAGTATTTAAAAAAAAAATGTTTTTTTTTCTAAATGAACTAAAATTTTTCGAATGTTAGGCAGTATTCAAAAAGTATATTACCCAAAATTCATGCAAGGGCAATTAAAAAATAATTGCAGACATGCTCGGAGATCGTTTAGCCTCGAGTGAAAATGCAGAGTTCCGAAAAGAGGCAGAGATCTGTTACATCTGTTCCGGGAATCTGAACAAAGTGATCGAATCATCGGACGCGACGGTTCAGGAAAAAGCCGAATTAGTGACAATAATGCAGAAGGCCCTGGAGCTTCAGGGAAGCCGCGAAGTTCGCATCGAGGGAGAAATCGCGACAATTTTGTCCCAGTACGCCGAGATGCTGGCTTCCGAAGGTAATTTTGAGTCCGCTCTGAATTACCTTGGCAACAGTCAGGAGCCGAGGATCGCAATGTTGCGAGATCGACTGCACCGAGCCTTGGGACACATTCAAGATCCGCAACGTGCCGCGCCCAGGACTTCGCTCGGTCAGAATTATTACGCCCAGCCGCGAAAGTCTTTGCAATCAGCTCCGAACGTTTACAATCCGATTCAGCCAGCAGCTCCTCCTCCCGCCAACAATTGGAACACAGCACCCTTGAAGCAGCCTTACCCGAGTGCCACCAATCACTTTGGATCAGCGCAACTTCCAAATCTAGGATCCGGACAAGCGCCTCCTCTCCCCAATCAAACTACCGAACACTTCTCGAATCAGACGTCAGCTTATGGTCAAATTCCGGCTCCACAGGCACCGCCACCTCCACCAACGATGGCCTCCAGTGTCAGTGGATCGAGACCTTCGAGTGTTGGACCTCAATCAAGATCGAAGTATATTATCGATCCGTCAGTGAAGTCTGGACCCACCTATGGAGGAATCACTAATTATGCGCAACAGCCGCAGGTCTTTGGAGCCCAGAATCCGGTTCCGGGTTTCGCGGTTCAGAATAGCTTCCAGCCTCAAGCGCCTCTGAATCCTCTGAATAATCCGGCCTATCCGAGTCAGCAGAATCAGATGTTCACTCCGGATCCGGTTCCTGGAGGACTGATGGGTTCTAATCAGCAACAGCAGATGTTTGATCCAAGCAGATCGCAAACGGTGAATCAGAATCAGGGGTATGATGCACTTTATCAGCCGGCGCCACAACCTTCTGGATGGAATGATCCGCCGATCAGTAGCAAAGCTTCGAGAATGCAGGTCAGTTCTATTTGGAAATTTTTGTTAAAAGATATATTTTTTGTTTGTCTGGGAAATTGAATTTCTAGGGCTGCCACATACTCAGTTGAAAAGAATTCGGGATGAATTAGAAAAATAATTCCTATTATCGATTATCCGAGGTAATGTGGGGAGAAGATACATCGGATTAGCGAAAACTCTGATAATAGAGAAGAAGTACAAAATTTGGAAGAGTTATCTATTTTTGATATATTTTAACCCTCAAAGTGCATAGATGATAAAAATCACGGTAAAGTGCATCGTGGGTGTACAATACCCCAGCGTATTCAATCATGTATTGTTTAACACCTATTGAATATTTTGTTACAATAAAATTATCCGATATAGTTTAAGTTATCTTTTGTAAGGTATTTTTTTTTTTTTTAATTAATTATTTCACTTCAAATGATATACTTACGTTAGAAAGTAAACAAAAATCAATAAAATTTTTTTTTAATTTGCTCCAAACTTACTTTTTCACTCATTGAGTGCACACTGGGTGTTTGATACCCTATGATTTTCTTACCTCCACTTTCAGCAGCTGCTGCTAGTAGAATGTTGACGCAGTATGCTCAAGGACTTTACTTACAGTGAGTGTCTCCAACTAAAGCCAGATGGCGACACTTACTCTAGTTCTTCGAATTAAGTATGGTTTATAAGAGTTTAAAAATTGCTGGGGGTATCTAACACCCACAATGCACTTTAAGGTTTAAATAGAAAAATAGATATAAAAATTTAGCAAATAAAAGTAAGCAACATGCAAATTTGAATTTATCTTGATTAATTTATTAATTAGCATAATTAATTAAGCATACATCTCGGATAACGCGAAGCCTCGGATAATCAAATGCCGGATAATGGAGGTACAAGAAAAGTGTCCAAGTTGGATTTCAATTTTTAAAAATTTTCATTTTAGATTTTTTTTTAACTAAAAAAATGTTTAAATGCAGTCCTGAATACTTAAACATTTCAAAATTAAAAACGTTTAAAGCTGAACGTTTTCGATAAAGGAGATTTTTATCTTTTTAACTGTAAATATATTCCAGTTGAAGATTCATAATTTTACTTGAAAATTCATCAGTTTCGTTGAAAATTAATTCCTCCAACTGAAATTTTTAATATTCCATTTTTGATTGAAAACTGATCTTGTCGAGTTCAAAATTCAAAAATTTGAATGAAATTTCGTCTTTGACTTTTTTTGGCAGAAAATGATCTTTTTATTTAAAAGTTAAACTCCTCGTTTAAAAAATTTCTTTTCGGCTTCAAATTCAAGTTATATTTTATCATTTTAATTGGTAATTCATCTCTTTTTAAAAATGTAATTACATGATTGAAAATCCATTTTTCAACCAAAAATTGTAATATTCGGGTAGAAGGTTTAACGACTTCGCTGAAAATCCTTTCTTTTCGTTAAGAATATTTTTAACGAAAAATTCAACCATTCTATTTTTGCTTCAAAATTTCTCTTCTTTTTTTTTTTTTTTTTT
>NC_046665.1:107455414-107457521 GCF_010883055.1 Belonocnema kinseyi | reverse complement strand
CAATTTAATGCCAGATTAAGCAAATCTGCAAATACCTCAAGAAATTGTAGGTTATGTTTCTATGTCAACCACATATTTTAAGTGACAAAAAATTAAAGAAATTTAAAACTTCAAGTCGGGTGGTCACTGACTGGGAAAACCGGGAAATATAGCCCAGATTTTTGAACACCAAAAAGTACCTTAGAGTTTAGAGGAACACCCGGAATTTTCTAGATTAATTTTTTACTTTTGTTAATTTTATCTACATTTTCCTAAAAAGTCATCTTTTTTTGGGTAGCAAAATCAACTATATTGATGAACACTCGTCTATTTCGAACAGCTAGTTCGATCTTTTAGATCTTTTAGGTTTTAAATTAGAAACAGTTAAATTCATTCAAAAAATACGAATTTTCAACGAAATACTTAAATTCTCAACTAAGAAAAATTAATTTGAAAAACAAACAGTTGAATATTCAGTTAAAAAAATTAATGAAAAAAAAAGATTTTTCAACAAAAGAAATTAATTTTGAACTAATTGTAAGATTACGAATCTTTTACAAATAAAATGAATTTTAAAGAAATTAGTTCAACTTTCAACCAACAAGTTGAATTTGCAACAAAATACTTGAAGTCTCAACTAAAACAAATTAGTTTTCAACCAAACAGTTCAATTTTCAACCAAATAGTTAAATTTTCATTTAAAAAATTGAGTTTTAACCCAGAATATAAATATAAATAAAAGTAGTTTAACTTTCAACCAAAGAGTGAAATTTTCAATCAAAGAAAATCAATTTTTTACAAAAAACGCAATAGTTGATATTTCAGCCAAAGATTTTAAATTATAATTTAATAAAAAATTAATTTTCAACCAAAATAAGATTTTTTAATAAAATAGTTCAATTTTTAACAAACGATGAATATTCAACTAAGATTAAGAATCTTCAACCGAAACAATGAATTTTGAAGAAAGTAGTTCAACTTTCAACCAAAAAGTTGAATTTACAATCTAAGAAGATGATTTTTTAACGAAAAATCTAATATTTGATATTACAAACAAAAAAAGATTTTGTTTTAAATTAGAAACAGTTAAATTCATTCAAAAAATACGAATTTTCAACGATATTCTTGAATTCTCAACTTAGAAAAATTAATTTTAAAACAAACAGTTAAATATTCAGTTAAGAAACTAATTTTAAAAAAATTTTTACTAAAATAAATAAATTTTTAACTAATTTTAGTTCAATTTTTAACCAAATAGTTTAATTTTCAGTTTAAAGTTGAGTTTTAACCCAGAATATAAATTTAAAAAAAAAATGAATTTTCAACTGAGAATAAGAATCTTGAACCAAAAAAGATGAATTTTGAAGGAATTAGTTCAACTTTCATCAAAAAGTAGAATTCACAATCTCAGAAGATGATCTTTCAACAAAAAACGTGATATTTGATATTACAAACAAAAAAGATTTTGTTTTAAATTAGAAACAGTTAAATTCATTCCAAAAATATGAATTTTCAATGAAATATTTAAATTCTCAACTAGGGAAAATTAATTTAAAAACAAACAATTGAATATTCAGTTACAAAAATTAATTAATGAAAAATGTTTCGCTAAAAGAAAGACATTTTTAACTAATTTTAGTTCAATTTTTAACCATATACTTAAATTTTCAGTTAAAAAATTGAGTTTTAACTCAGAATATAAATTAAAAAAAAAAAAAACAAAAAAAAAAGAAGTTTAAACTGAGATTATTAATCTTTAACCAAAAAGATGAATTTTGAAGGAATTGAAAATTCGTTGGAATGTTTTAAAATATCCTAAAAAATTTTGAATCCTTTAAAACCGCTTAAAATTTTTGAAAGCTCTTGAAAATTCCTTACAAGTTTAAAAATACCTTAAAAGCTTTCAAATCCTTAAAAATCTCGTGAATTATTTAAATCAATTGAAAATGCCTTGGAATCTATTAAAATATTCTAAAATATAAATCAAATCCTTTAGAATATCATTCTAAATTACTGTGATCAATTGAAAGATTTCTAAAGTATTTAAAATTTTTTTAAATAACCCTTTTAAAATTGGTTTAATTCTTTGAAATTCCCTTAAATTATGAAAATCAGTTGAAAATTCCTA
>NC_046665.1:107436320-107455314 GCF_010883055.1 Belonocnema kinseyi | reverse complement strand
GATAAAATTAAAATGTTTCAGGTTAACTGTAAATATAAATAAATGCATTCTTTTAATGGGTCTGTACTTTAAGTATTAAAAAGTGAACAATAAGTGATTTGATAAAAAATTTTAAATCCTTTCAAAATTTAAGAGATTCCAGATTTTAACCTTAAAAATAACTTTATAATAATATATTCACAATTAAAGACTTTTATTTAATTTATAATATTATTTCAGTCTAAAATATTTAATTTCAAAATTTGTTAATTAAGAAAAATAATAATTATTGAATATTAAGCAATATTTAACTATTCATTTAAGACGAGTAAATTGAAATAAAATATTTCAAGGTAAACAATTTGAAAACAATTTGAAATTAAAAAAAAATTTCTTGAAAATCTTCCAGATTCTTTTCTGACTATCGTTTCAAGTTTTAAACTAATTTTCAGTCTTCTCAAAACCTTTAGATGTCTCTTAAAATTGCTCAAATTTCTTCTACAAATAATAAGTTTTTCAATTGTTATTTATACATGAAAACTTTAAGATTTTTTTTTTAATTTGCAGGATTTCCTCAAAATTTTAGAAAAAATTCAATTAATTTTAAAAGATATTTAGAAAGTCTGAAGAAGAAAAAAATCATTGAAAATTTAGGAATATTGTTAATTAGAAAGTCATACCTTTTCCTTAAAAATTCGTCTATTTAAGCAAAAAAAATTAACTTATTGTTTACAATTCTTCTTTGGATGAAAATTTAACTATTCAAAAAAACTTTTTTTATTGATCTGTTTTAGAAGAAATTTCATCTTTTTTCAAAATAAAAATGCAACTGTTTGGCTGAAAGTCCTCCTGTTTCATCGAAAATTTAACTATTTCTTAGAAAATTTACTTTTTGTTTAAATTTAATATTTTTGTGTTGAAAACAGAACTGAAATCCTTTCTGGAAAAAATTCTACTATTTAAAAAAATGTTTTATTTTCAGTTAAAAATTCATCTGTTTTTATCGAAATTTCATCTTTCTTTGATAACAATTAATTTCGGTAGGGAATTCAACAATGTTGTTGAAAAAATTCGCCTTTTTGGATTTCAATTTTTTTCATAGAAACTTATTTTTTGATACAAAATTCATATGTGGATATTGAAAAATGAACTGGAATCTTTTTCAACAAAAATTTCCTTGAAGATTTATCTTTTTGATTTAAAAATTCATCTATTTCAGAAGTCATTTTTTTACAAAAATGCAAATTTTTTGTAGAGAATTCGACTCTTTTGCTAAAAATGGATCCTTTTTGGTTGAAAAAATTCTTTTTAGATTAAAAATTCAATTTTTTCCGTAGAACCTTATTTCTTGTTAAAAAATGGATATTTTCATTTTGAAAAGTCAACTGTAATCTTTTTGAGCAGAAAATTGAAATATTTTTTTGAAAATTTATCTTTTTGCTTTAAAAATTCATCTGTTTCAGAAGACATTTTTAAAAATGAAAATCCAACTTTTTTTTAGAGAATTTGACTATTTTGTTAGAAATTAATCCTATTTGGTTGAAAAAATTTGTCTTTCAAGATTCAAAATTCAACTTTTTTTCGCAGAAATGAATTTTTTTTAAACTTTATATTTTCGTCTTGAAAAGTCAACTGGAGTATTTTTTATGATGATTTAGAATACTAAAAATTTTTTTTTTATAAAATTTTATCCGTTTTAAGAGAAATTGCATATTTTTTGGATAAAAATGCAATTTTTTTTGGTAGAGAATTCGAATATTTTATTTTACATTTATCTTTTTTGGTTGGAAAAATTAGTCTTTTTAGATTAAAAATTCAATTTTTTCATAGAAACTTATTTTTTGTTAAAAAATGGATAGTTTCATAAACTATAAAAATGCAACTATTTGGTAGAGATTTCAAGTATTTAAAAAAAAGGTTATTCGAAAAATTCATCTTTTTGGATTGCAATTTCAATTTTTTTCATAGAAACTTATTTTTGGATAAAAAATTCATATTCTGATATTGAAAAATCAACTGTAATCTTTTTGAGCAGAAAATTGAAATATTTTTTTGAACATTTATCTTTTTGATTTGAAACTTCATCTGTTCCCTGTTAATGGGGATCAATAAAAAAATACTGATGATATTTAAATGACCTAGCCAGTTCTGGCTTTATACACCAAAAATGAAATGTCAGCGGAACATGCCGGCACAAGGAAATTAAAGGCTAAACATTCGAAGAATAAAAATAAGGTAGAGAACTTCTGCGAGAGTGGTGTGCCTTCTTAATTTTTGTGAAGTACATTTTGAAGTCCACCTCTCCCTTTAATTCGTATTTTTTATCATTTTAATAATGGGCTAGAAGGACAGTCTTTATTAAAAAGTAGATTAGCGTTTGCTGTTTTTCGCATAACATTTCAGAGAATCGTTAAGAAATTACAAACCATCACTTGATGATAATTTCTTGTATTAGTATCATTTACTCACAGGTCTCAGACTCGTTTTATAAATTGATAATGAATTATTTCAAAAAATTAGCTATTTCTTGTATTAAATTTAATAATTTTTTATACGGTGAAAATTTGTTGAAAATATTTATATGAACTATTATTGATAGTGTTTATTGGTTTCAAATAGACCCGCGCTTGTCGGCACATGCGCAGTAAAATAATTCCTTACAGCGCGCGCATCTATACAAGTCCGGGCAGCCAATAAATTTCGCTTGACAAAAATAACCTGAAGGCAGATACTTAACAGTATTAAATCGAAGGGATTAAGTATTTTTTAAATCTGGTGTGAAATATACGTCTCACATAAAATTGCGTAAAATATTTTTGAAACTTTTAATATGCTCTAAATGCTATGAAATTCAGTGAAATCTCTTAAGAACCCATGAATTTCCGGAAATCGGTTAAAGTTTAAATGGTAATTGGTAAACGCTCGACTCATCCATAGTGGCATTCCGGGTTCAAATCCGGGCTAAGGTAGATTTTTCCTTGTTCTTGGAAAATTATTTTTACGAAATAACCGTTTTAACATCGAAATTTGTATTAATTAAAAAGTGCAAAATATTTTTAGTATTAATAAAAAGTAAATATAATTAAAAGTCCGAGACCTGTACTTAGAATTCTGTTTAACTTTATTTTTATAGAAAGATATTTTGTTATTAATATAAATTCCGTGGCCCAGACATTTTAGGAAACCAGTCTGCTTTCGATTTTTATGACAATTTTTGGACGTTGAAAGTGAATTAGAGATTTATCAATCAGTAGGAATTTTCCGATTTTTCTTTTCAGCCAAAGTCAGAATTTCCATTACAAGATCCTATTCTTCATCCATTGAGAGGTGCTGTTCCACAACAAGAACCCAACGTGAGTAAAATAATTTTTATAAATTTATAATTATTATAGTATATTATAATATGTAATATAATTATATAATTGATTTTTTTAAACTGTGGTTACTTATTTATTTAGTGGAGAAAATATAGATTACCTAAAATTTGAGTCTAGTAAAAAAATGTCAGGTATGTTCTAATTCGAAAGTTTTAAATTAGCGATACATTTTTTTCTCGTTGCCCGAACAATTGAATCAATTTTAGCACTTTTATTTTCATAATTTTGAAAATATATGTGTACCAAATAAATGATCAAATTTATATAATCGATTAAAATATTTATTTTTTAACAAAAAGATTTTAAATACTTTTATTTTGACTTAAAGAAAAAAATATTTTTGCAAAAGCTACCATTATGTTTAAAAGTTTAATTATATTGTTGAAAATGCATTTATTTTTTATGTGTTTTGTAAAAAAATGCTTCTTTCTTTTGGTAACAAAATTATTCTTTTTGGTTGAAGTTTCATTATTTCGGTTTAAAATGGTTGAATTTTGGTTGAATTTTACTGATTTTAATTAAAAATTAAAATATTTTTTTTACATTTTTCATTGAGAATTAATTTTCTTTTAATTAACTACTTGGTTTAAAGTTAAAATACTTTGTAGAAAAATTTTTTTGTTGAAGATACATTTTTTTAGTTTAAAATTCAACTATTTGGTCATAAAACAATTTTCTTGGGAAAAAAATCATACTTTCGGGTGGAAAATTCAGCTATTTTACAGATAATTCATCTTTTTGACTTGAAAATTTAACATTTTGGTAAAAACTTAAATCATTTAGTTGAAAATTAATTTTTTTAACTGAACATTTAAATATTTAATTTTTGGTCTGTAAATCAGATACAGTTGTTTAGTTGAATAATCGACTATTTGGTCATAAGTTAACTTTCTTGAAAAAAAATATAATTTCGGGTTGAAAATTCAGTTTTTTTTGTAGAAAATTAATCTTTTTGACTTGAAAATTCATATTTTTGGTAGAAAACTTAACTGTTTTGATATAAAATTCAATTACACTGTCACAAATTCGTCTTTTTCGGTTGGGTTCAGCTGGTTGAATTTTTTTTTCTATATACTGAAAATTTAACTTTTTTTTTGGTTGGTGAAAATTTATATTTTCAATTGAAGATTCAATTAAAAATTTCAAGATAAATGGACAAAATGGGTCTCCAGTGCTATTTTTCAGAAAATTTTGATTCAATTATTATATCTAGGGATCTTTTTTTGGGTGGAAATCGAACTGTTATATATTAAGTTGAAAATTCAACTATTCTGTTGAAAATTCATCTTTTTGGGTAGAAAATTAATTTTGTTTTTGGAAATTTCATGATTTTGTTTGAGCATTCAACTATTTTGTTAAAAGTTCGTTTTTTGTTGTTGTTGAGATTATTATTTTAATCTGAAAATTTCATTTTTGTTTGAGAACTTATATTTTTAAATTTATAATTCAAAACTTACTCTTTAAAAGGAAATTTTGAAATTCAAAATAGAAAAGTGTAAAGAAAATAAGGGTTGAAATTTTTTGGAAATCGACTTGTTACGTAAAATAAAATTTGTTTGTCAAAAACGTCAAAAATAACAAAAAAGTGTCATAGTTGATATTTTAATAAAAAAAAGAATGAAATTAATACAACAAAAGAAAAGAACTATAAAACCAAAAAGAAGAATTTCCAACAAATAAAGATTTTTCACTCAAAAAATAAATAAAAGTTTATCTAAATTATTGAACCTTCAAACCAGAAGACAAATTTTCTTTACAAAAATGCAATTTTCAAACAAAAAATATGACTATTCAACAAAAAATTAATTTTCAATGAAACCGATGGATTTTTACGCAAAAAAAGTAAATTTCAAACTAAAAAATAATTTTTTTACAAAAAAAACGAGAATTTTTTATTTAAAAAATATCAATCTTAAAAAGTGGAAGTTTCATTTTCGGTGAAAAAATTAATTCTAAAAAAAAAGTATTTTCCACTAAGCAGTAAAATTTTCAACCAGCCATAAGCGTTCAATGGAAAAAATTCACAATGTAGTTTAACTTTGACCCTAGTAGTTGAATTTTTAATTAAAAAAGATTAGTTTCCAACAAAATACTTAAATTTTCAACCAAAGAGATGAATTTTCAACTTAAAATTTAAATCTTTAACCAAAAAAGTGATTTCTTAACAAAGCGATGAAACCAAATGTTTTAAACAAATTAGTTGCATTTTCATACAAAAAATGAAATTTTTTCTATACAGATGAAGTTTTAAATCAAAAAGATAAATTAAAAAAAAAAACTTGAATTTTTTGTTGAAAAGGATTTTAGTCGAGTTATCATGATCAAACTATGAATTTTTTAACAAGAAATAATTTTCTACCAAAAAAATTGAATTTTCAATCCAAAAAGACGAATTTTTTCAGCCAAAAAGGATGAATTTTTTACAAAATAATCGAATTTTCTACCAAATAATTGAATTTTTATTGACAAAGATCGATTTTGTACTAAAACAGTTGAATTTTTAATAAAAAATCATTTTTTTATAAGAGTTACTTTCATCCAGAAAATATTTCAGTTCATATTTCAACATCAAAATATAAATTTTAAACATAAAGTAAATTTTCTACGAGATAGTTAAGTTTTCAAGAAAACAGTGTAATAGCTTAATTTCTAACCAAACGGTTTCATTTTTATCTAAAAAAGATTTAATTTCTGCTCAAGCAGGTAAACTTGAACATAAAAAAGACAAACTTTAAAAAAAAAGTTGAATTTTCAACCGAAAAGTTAACGGAAAAATGCAATTTTCTATTTATTAAAATAAATTCTGAGATTCTCATAAATTCTCAGAGAATTTATTTTTCCGTTATATTCTCGGTTATATTCTAATTTTCGTTACCGGTCTCAAAGTAATATAACAGGCTCAAAACTCGGGTTACACCCGCGTTCTCTCATAATTTTATTCCACACAAAATATATTGTACACAAATATACTGATCATATTTTTCCTACAAACGTTTTCTACACAACATTTTTCCTGCACAGAATTCAACACAGTTATATTTTTCCTAAACAACATTTTTTCTACGCAGAATTTAATATAGTTTGATAGTTTTACTTTTTTCCTACATCAAATATTTCATACACTGAATTTAATACTGTTGTATTTTCCCTACACAAAACTTTTGCTACACTAAATGTTTCCTACACAGGAATTAGTACTTTTATATTATGCCTGCACAAATTTTTTTCTACCCAGAATATTTTGTACACAGAATTTAATATTGTTTGATAGTTTTATTTTTTTTCCTACACAAAATATTTCATACACACAATTTAATACTGATATATTTTCCCTACCCAAATTTTCTTCAACAACATTTTGTGTGGGTAAATAATAAAAGTATTAAACAATATTAAATTCTGTGTAGGAAATCTTCTGTGTAGAAAAAATTGTGTGTAGGAAAAATATGACAGTATTAAACTCTTTGTAGCAAATGTTTTGTGTAAGAAAAAAATAAAACTATTAAACAATATTAAATTCTGTGACTGATCATATTTTTCCTAAGCAAAACTTTTTCTACACAACATGTTTCCTACACAACATTTAATACTGTTATATTTTTCCTACACAATATTTTTTCTACACAGAATATTTCCTACACAGAATTTAATGCTGTTATATTTTTCCTAGACAGAATTTTTTCTACGCAGAAGATTTCCTACACAGAATTTAATATTGTTTAATAGTTTTATTTTTTTCCTACACAAAATATTTTCTACACATAATTTTTTCTATGCAGAAGATTTCTTACACTGAATTTAATATTTTTTAATACTTTTATTTTTTTTTTACACAACAAAGTACTTTCTACACAGAATCTAATTATGGTTTCTGTTTCCTACACATAATTTTTTCTACGCAGAAGATTTCCTACACTGAATTTAATATTGTTTAATACTTTTTTTTTTTACACAACAAAATACTTTCTACACAGAATATGTGAAGATACGCAGTCATATTCTAAACACAAATATTAAGTTCAAATCTTTTCTTACACTTTCTTTACTTTTTGTAAAAAATATTTTATGCACTGCTTTAAATATGCTATGCATGATATATTTTGTGCAGGTAAAATATTGGACATTATATTTTTGTGTACAATGTCTAGAGACTATCTTGATAATAAAATATTACTATTTAATTCTGTGTAGAAGATATTTTGTGTAGGCAAATATAAAAGTATTAAACAATATTCAATTCTGTAAAAAATCTTCTGCGTAAAAAAAGTTTTGTGTAGGAAATATTTTGTGGAGGAAAAAAATAAAAATATTAAACAATATTAAATTCTGTTTAAGAATTCTTCTATGCAGAAAAAATTTTTTGTAGGAAAATTATAACAGTCTTAAATTCTTTTTAGGAAATATTTCGTGTAGAAAATATTTTGTGTAGGAAAAAAATAAAACTATCAAACAATAATAAATTCTATGTAGGAATTCTTCTGTGTAGAAAAAGTTTTATGCAGGAAATATATGATCAGTATACTTGTTTACAATATATTTTATGTAGAATAAAATTGTGTAGAAACAGCGTTTTCCCCAAATATTTTGTGTAGGAAAAAAATAACAGCATTGCATTTTGTGTAGGAAGCATTTTGTGTAGAAAAAGTTTTGTGTAGGAAACATTTTGTGTAGAAAATATTTTGCGAAGGAAAAAAATAAAAATAGTAAACAATATTAAATTCTGGTTAGGAAATCTTCTGTGCAGAAAAAATATTGTGTAGGAAAAATATAACAGTATTAAATTCTGTGTAGGAAACATTTTGTGTGGAAAAAGTTTTTTTTTAGGAAAAATATGATCAGTATACTTGTGTACAATATATTCTGTGTAGAATAAAATTGTGAAAATTTATATAACCTCTTTTTAATAAATAAGTAGCCAAAGTTTAAAAAAAAATCGACGACATAAGGTCTGGTTTGTGTCAATGCGGCGTGGAATTGACCGTAAATAATTTTGAGGAAAATATTAAATATCAGGTAATGGAGCAAGAAGGTTTCTACCAAAATTCTCAAATGCCTTATAATCAACAATACAACAACCAGAATGTTGTCAATCCTGGGGCTCCTTACAACAGGAATATTGAGCCTCATCAACCCATGCAACCTATGCAAACAATGCAACCCATGCAACCTATGCAGCCAATGCAACCTATGCAACCCGCGCAACCTGCGCCATCGGCGAGAATTGCCGAACCAGAAAAACCAAAAGCACCGATTCCAGAAGAGCATCTTCATTTAAAAACGGTTTTGGATGAACTGCAAGCCCACTGCTATGAAAATGCAAAGAATCCAGTAAGTTTCGAATCCATGTTCCAATTTTGGTACCCTTAATTCTGGAAAAAAAGTTACCTGTTAAATAAGTCCTGGCAATCCTTGCAACCCTGGAAAAGCCCTTGAATTTTGCTCATGTTCCTGAAATTTTCATTTTTTTCCTTTAAAGAAAAAATAGGTTTCCAAATCATATTTACTCTGCTTTTTGAAACTTTTCGAAACTTATGTAATTTTTGGTGTCAATCTTTTGGTTGGTAATTCATTTTTTAACTAAAAGTTTAACTATTGCATTATTGATTGAGAATTGATTGATTTTTTGTTTAAAATTCATATTTTCCGGGTGAAAATTGATTGATTTTGTAAAAAATTAGTATTTTGGACCGGAAAATTCAACTGTTTTGTAAATAATTCGTGTTTTTGGCTTGAAAATTTAACAATTTAGTTGAATTTTTTCTCTATTCATTGAAAAATCTTTCATCGTAGAAAATTCACTTTTTTTTTTAAATTCGTCTATATTGTTTGGAAATTCATCTCTGTTGATAAAAATTTGATGTTTTCTTTAATTAAATATGCAACTATTCTATTTTTTGGCTGTTTTTTTTTTCTAAAATCGCAAATTCAACTACTTGGGTAAAAGCTGAACCACTTTGTTCAAATTTTATTTTACTCTTTGAAGGTTCATTTTTGTTGCAGAAAATTTCACTATTTTTTTTTGTTAGAAATTAATTTCTTACCTGAAAATGTATATTCTATTTTTTCTATTAAACATTCATTTTTATTGGCAGAAAAGTAACCTTTTTGGTTGGAATTTATTTAAAGATTATTTAGTTATTTTTGAAATTTGAAATGGTAGAGTTGTAGAAAATGTTTTCCCGGAAAAAATAAGCCGTCATCAGTTAAAATATTTTGATTTTTAAAATCATAGAACATATTCATAATTAAATATTTTTATTAAATTTAAACTATTTTTTTAACCTAAAATTTGAAATTTGAAAATTCAGAAGAAGAATATTTGCTTAATATTTACAAATATTTGACTCTTCATTTAAAATCAATAATTAGAAAACAAATATTCAAAACTAAACAAAAAAATAAAACTTTAATGATACAATTTTAATTGTTCTATTTGAAAAAATGTATTTTACAAGTCGAATTGCTGAATTAAAAAATATATTATTTCAGTTAAAAATTAAACCAAAGTGTTGACAATATGTTTTTTTATTAATTAAAATTAATTTTTAAACTAAAAATTAAACTATTCCATTTTTAGATGAAAATTGATGTTTTTTTAGTTTAAAAATTCATTTACTTTTTTAAAAATGGAACTACTTTTGGTCTTTTCTAGTAGAAAATTACACTATTTAGTTGACATTTATTATAAATTTAAAAAAATATAAAGCAAAAATTATTCAAATAAAATTTGGACTAGCACCGTATACAATGCTCAAACTATATACTTGAAAATATATTAAATTTGTTGAAAATTAATCTTTGGTAAAAAAAATAAACTTCTTGCTTAAAAGTTCCACGATGTGGTTAAAAATTAAATTTTTTGGTGACCATTCCAATTTTTGGAAGACAATTTATTCTTCTTCATAGATTTTATTGAAAAATGGTATTTTTTGGTAGAAAAATAATACTCTTGTTTGAAAATTCATCTTTTTCTTTAAAAACAAAGCTACTTTGCTGAATGTTAAACTCTCTTGATGAAAATTAATGTTAATCATCAATTCGTTAATTAATTCTCCTCATTAAAAATTGAACTGCATTATTTTTTGTTAAAAATTTCTTTTTTTAGCTTAAAAATTCAACTATTTAGTTTAAAATTTTTAGAAACGCAAAAAATTCAGATTAATATGTTTAATTTTCAGTTTAAAGAAATTAATTTAAAAAAACATAACTCTAAAAATAAAATATCTTTCAATAAAATAGTTACATTTTCAAACAGAGTGATGAATTTTAAGATAAAATTGTAAATATTCAACTGGAATACTTGAATTTTAAACAAGAAAGATGAATCTTGAACTCAAATGATAAATGTTTAATTTGAATAATTAAAATTTTGACCAAAAAGATTAATTTTCGACCCATAAAATTTCTACCAAAAAAAAGACGAATTTTCAAATCAAAAATATAATTTTTTAATCAAAAATAGAGTAATACTGGAATTTTTAACCGAAAAGAAGAACTTTTAAACAAGAAGATTAACTTTCAAAGAAAAAGATTATTTTCTACAAAAAAAAAACGATTTTTTAAATAAAATACGTGAAGTTTGAACGAAATAGCTGAATTTTCAATTAAAAAAGACAAAATTTGCATCCAAATTGTTGAATTTTTAACTAGAAAAAATCAAATTTCCACTAAAAATGGAACAGTCAAAATTTTCAATTGAAGAAATTTATTTTTAACCAAACTAATGAATTTTTAACCTGGAAGATTATGTTTTATAAAAAAAAGAATTTTCAACTAAACATTTAAACTTCCAATCAATATGATGAATTTTTAATTCGAATATTTAAATTTTAAAAAAATATATGAATTTTCATCTAAAATAATGGAATATTTAATTGGAAGAGTTATTTACATTTTCAGTAAAAAAAAAAAATAATTATCAACGGAAAAAGAAGAATTTTCGATAAAAAATTCAAGTATCAACTGTGATAGTTAAATTTTCAGTTTAAAAATTAATTGTAAAAAATGGAACTATTTTGCTAATTCTAAAAATTTTGAGCAAAATAGGTGAATTTTTAGCTAAAAAAACAAATTATTAACGAAAAATGACGTATTTTAATTTTTATTAAGGATAATTGATTTTTAATTTAAAAAAAAATAACTTTTCAACAAAACAGTTTAATTTTGTACCAAATAGTTAAATTTTATACCAAATTGTGACATTTAAAAGTAAAAAGAAAACAATTTTTCTATAAAACATTTGAATTTTGAATCCGAGAATATGAATAAAAAAAATTACAGCCGATAAGTTGAATTTTCAACAAAATAGTTTGATTTTTAGCTAAAAAAATGTTTATCTTTTATTTCAGTTAAATTTAGTTGAAAATTTTTTTTTTTATTGATTAAGATGAATTAATTTGACTTAAAATTAAACTTCCAATTTTAGATGATTTTTTAAACTGGCAATTTTACTTTTCGTTTGAAAACTAAACTATTTTGTAGAAAATTAATTTTTCTTAGGTTGAAAATTAAACTATATTTTTGAAAATTCGTTTGTTTTTTTGGCTAAAATGTAACTATTTGGCTGAAAATTAATATTTGTGGTTCAAAATTAATTTTTTTTTAATTCGAAAGTGAACTATTACCCGTTGGAAATTTAAATATTCCAGTTAAGCATTAATTATTTTATTTGAAATTTTTTTGTGTAGAACATTCCACTATTTCAGTTAAAGATTCATAATTTTATTTGAAAAATCATCAATTTCTTTAAAAATGTAAATTTTCCTTTAAATTAGTCTTAGGTTGAAAATTAATTTTTTTAACTCAAATTTATTCAATTCTTGGTTGACAATTCATCTTTTTTTAGTTGAGAATTCGAATATTTGGTAGAAATTAATCTTCTTGTTGAAAACTTCATCTTTTAGGTTTAAAATTTAACAATTTATGTCAAAGATTCATAATTTTATTAACAAATTCATCGCTCTGATTGAATATTTAACTATTTGAAGTTTTAATACTTAATTTTTAACTGAAATAAAATATAAATCTTTTTTTAAGCTGAAAATTTAACTGATCGTTTGTAAATTATTTTTTTTTAATTCGTATTTTCGGGTTGAAAGTTCAAATGTTTTAAATAAAAATTGTCTTTTTGACTGGAAAATTTCAGAATTGGGTATCAAATTAAACTATTTGGTACAAAATTAAACTGTCTTGTACAAAATTCGTTTTTATTTCATTTAAAATTAACGATGAATGTTTAATTGGAATAATTTAAATTTTAACCAAAAAGAATAATTTTCGACCAATAAGATTAATTTCAACCAAAAAAGGCAAATTGTCATCTAAAAGATATAATTTTTCAACCAAAAGTAGACTAATTAAATTTTTATTTAAAAAATGAATTTTCAACCAAAGAAATGGATTTTTAATTAAAATGATGAGCCCTCAACAACAACAAAATTAATTTTTTTTTAACAAGTGAGTTTAACTTCATCATCTTCTTCGTTAAAAATTAAACTATTTTGCCCACAATTAAATGTCTTTATTTACAGCAAACCAAACGGAAAATAGAAGACGTCTCCAGAAAACTCGAATCGCTCTACGATTGTCTTCGAGAAAACAAAGTAAGCTTTTTCCACAAAATTTAATCAAGCTGCCAGCTATTAACCCTTAAAGGGCACACTTCCGTAAAATTACATAAAGAACATACTGGGTGTTTTGTACCCAAGGGTATTCAAACGTTTGCAGTGTCGACGGTATTGGATAGTTTTTTTGCGCAAGAAAATCAATTAATGATGTTTAATCTATCTAGTTTATGGAGAAACAGGTTTAATAATATTTTTTGAAATTTAAATTAGTTAAAAAAATTTTTTAAATGACTTCTTTCAGTCTAAAATTCAGAACTTTTTTCTTCAAATTTTACTCAAATACTTCCGAGATACGGCGCTTCAAAAATAAAATTAGTCTTATAGTGTTCGTTTCAAAGAAGGTGTTTATTCTAAAAAATAAAAGCTTAAATTCAATGAAAAATAATTTCAATAAAAATCAAAATTATGTGAAAATTATATGGAAAAATAGGTTTTCATGTTATTTGTTAATTGTGCGCCATATGTTCCATTTTCTTGAATTTGGCACGTTTTGTTGAAGCTCAAATAAGTCGCTGGGTGTTTTACACCCAGTATGCCCTTTAAGGGTTAAAAAAAGGAAAAAACTTTATGAAAATTTAACGAAATAATTGTTGTTCTTTTTTTAGCTTACCCAAAGTACGCTTCAAGGTCTGCATCAAATATCGCAGCTTATTCAAAGCGGAGAGTATACCGGGGGATTGGCATTACATACTCAGCTGGTTTCGGGACCAGATTTTAGTCAAATCGCTTCATTCATGCCCGGTATAAAAGTTCTCCTTCAAAGCGCTCTTCAATTGGGCGTCTATATCAGATAAAAGGCGACAAAAAGTCCGCCAAACTCTGCGTTTTCCCTTATTTTTCTATGATCGCGAGCTTTTAAAATTGAGAAAAGCTTTTTTTTAGAATCGTGTAAAAGTAATTGTACAAAGTAAAATATCAATATCATGTAATCAGGAGTGAAATCTTTACCTTTATTAGGAGAATTTAAGTGACAATGTGTATGAAAAGGATCCTCGGTTTAATATAAATCTCTTGGACTTTTTTTTTTGGAAGGGTTCCTGGATTATCTGAAAACTTTCTTTTGAGAAATTTAAAAAAAGAAAGAAAAAAAAACGAAAATATTTTTGTTACGCTTCTGAATTGAAGGATTCAGAGTGGATGATAAATTATCTTTATTCCTCCTTATTGTCTATTTTATTGAAAGATTTATCAGCAGCTTAGAGACATTTACTTGAAATCTGAAGATTTTCCGTTTGCTGTTTTTGATGATTAAACAAAAAATGGGAAATTTACATTGAGGTGGTCCAAAAAAAGGCTTTTTTTTAAATTAAAATGACCCATGGGTTTTGAAATAATTTTATCAAGTATTTAGAGCTCCTTCGAGCCGGGTTTTGAAAAAAAATGCTTATTTTATTTTTAAAAATCGACTTTTTGACACACGAAAAAATCCTTTTTTGGAACACCCTAGTATATATGTTCAGGGTGTCTACCGTATCTGGAATGCCTGGAATTTTTAAGGAATTTTTATATGTCTGGAAAAACCAGGGAATTTTTGTGCGAGAGTGTTTATTATTTTTTATAAATTAAATTTAAATTGCAATATAAAACTGAATAATAATGAATGCTATTTTATAGAAAAATCATCTGTTTTTGCTTAATTCAAATGTTTTTTATTATAATTCTAAATCTTTTTTTTTTGTTGAAATATCAAAAACTACATTTTCAGTTCAGAATTCAGAAAGTTAAAATTGAATTTTTTTTAATTAAAATTTTTTTATTTAAGTTTCATAATTTTGGTTGAAAATTCATTTCTTCGATTGAAAAGTGAACTATTTTGTTGAAAATTCGTTTTATGATTGTCCAAAAATTAATTTTTATACTGAATATTTAACTATTACAGTTGATACTTTAATTTTTTGATGAAAATTCTTGTTTTTTTTTGTTGAAATTTTTTTTTCCACTGTAAATATGAATAACTTTTCCAATTGAATATTCCATCATTTTAGTTGAAAATTCGCGTACATATTTTGTTTGAAATTTGTCGTCTTTGGTAGAAATTATTTTTCTACGTTAAAAATTTTAATTTTTGGTTGAAAATTCATATTCCTTTTCTTTTTCTAGAAAATTAAGTTTTATTGAAAATTCGTATTTTTTTGAAGAAATTAATTCAGCAATTAAAATTAAAATTTTGTTGTTGTTGAAAATTCAACCATTTCTTTAAAAATTTCCGTATTTTATTGAAAAATCGATTTTTTTTTGTAGAAAATTCTATTTTTCTTCAAACCTTAATCTTCTTGTTTATTTTTGGTTAAAAAATTATATTTTTTAATCCAAAAATCGTCTTTTTGATGGAAATTATCTTATTGGTTGAAAATTAATCTTTTTGGTCAAAATATCAATTATTCCAATTAAACATTCATTTTAGTTAAAAATTCAACATTCTTGTTTAAAATGAAAATATTTTATATGAATATTTACAATTTTATTTTAAAATTCATCACTTAGTTTGAAAATATTAATAATTTTTTTTAATTTATTTTTTCAAATGAAATTTTAACTTATCAATCTGTAGTTTTTGCGCTTCTAAAAAATTTGAAGTAAATAGTTGAATTTTTAAGCTAAAAATATATATTAACCAAGAATGATGTTGTTTAACTTTTATTGATGACACTTAATTTTCAATTAAAAAAAAAAAACGAATTTTCTACAAAACAGTT
The DNA here is from genome assembly GCF_010883055.1 of Belonocnema kinseyi. Taxonomy (NCBI): domain Eukaryota; kingdom Metazoa; phylum Arthropoda; class Insecta; order Hymenoptera; family Cynipidae; genus Belonocnema; species Belonocnema kinseyi. Next base: position 107,439,636 of record NC_046665.1, on the reverse strand, counting down.
TAATTTTGTACCAAAAAGATGAATTTTATATATTATTTTAGTTAAAAAATAAATTATAGTGTTGAAAATTGTTTAGATGAAAATTGATATTTTTTAATTTAAAAATTAATTTACTTGTTTAAAAATTGAACTACTTTTTTGAAAATTAATTTTTCTGGTTGAAAATTCATTATCTCAGTTTAAAATATTTTGGTTAAAAATTTAACTAGTTTGTTAAAAATTTATTTTTTTGGTTAAAGTTTTAATTTTTTAACTGAAAATTGAACTATTTTATATATTGTGACAATTTCTCTTCTCTTAGTTTTAAATTCATGTATTTTGTTGAATTTTTTTTCTGCAAAATGAAGAAGATTCTTGCTTGAAAATTCATCATTTGGTAACAAATTATTCTACTTTGTAGAAAATCAAACAATTTTGTTAAGAAATAATTTGTTGGTTTGAAAACTAAACTATTTTGAAGAAAAATCATTTTTTTGGGTAGAAAATTAAACTATTTTTTTTTTAATCCGATTGTTTTTTGGCTAAAATTAATTTTTAAACTGAAACTTAAACTAGACCCTTTTTTTAAACTGAAAATTGATCTATTTCGCGTTGGAAATTTAAATATTCTATTTAAACATTCATTGTTTTATTGGTAAATTTATTCTTTTTTGTTGAAATTTCACTATTTCAGTTGAATATTCATCACTTTAGTTGAAAAATGATCAATTTCTTTAAAAATGTAATTTTTTCTTTAAATTAGTTTTTTTTTTTGTTTTAAAATTATTATTATATTTTTTTACTGAAAATGGAACCATTCTAATTGAATATTCTGTGATTTTATTTAAAAATTCACTTCTCAGGTTGAAAATTAATTTTTTTGACTGAAATTTATTCAATTTTTGGTTGAAAATTTATATATTTTTAGAAAAAAATTCGTCTTTTTGGTAGAAATTGAGCTTCTTGTTTAAAAATTCATCTTTTAGATTCAAAATTCTTCTCTTTGGTTTAAAATTGAACTATTTCAGTGAGAGATTCAACATTTTATTTGAAAATCCAATCGCTTTGATTAAATATTTAACTGTTTTTTTAATTCTCTTTTTTTATGAAACTTAATTTATTTTACTAAAAATTTAACGATTTAAGTTTTGGTTAAAATTTGATCTTTTCAGATCTAAATTTGATTTTAAAATTCATCGCTTAGTTTGAAAATATTAATAATTTTTTTATATTAATTTTTTTAACTAAAAATCGAACTTATTAGTCTTTATTTTTTGCGATTCTAACAATTTCGAACAAAATAGTTGAATTTTTTGGATAAACAAATAAATTATTAACCAAAAATGATATAGTTTAATTTTTATTGAGGATAATTAATTTTCAATTTTTAAAAACGAATTTTCTACAAAACAGCTTAATTTTGTACCAAATAGTTAAATTTTATACCAACTTGTGAACTTTTAAAGTCAAAAAGACAAATTTTCAGCTTAAAAAATATTTATCTTTTATTTTAGTTAAAAATTAGTTAAAAATTTGTTTGTTTTATTGATTAAGATTAATTAATTTAACTTAAAATTAATCTAATCCATTTTTATATAAAAATTGATATTTTTTAGTTTAAAAATTCATTTACTTGTTTAAAAATCGAACTACTTTTTTGAAAATTAATTTCTCTGATTAAATATTCTTGATTTTAAAAATTCTATTGTTTTTTTTTTTTTTTTTTTTTTTTTTTTTTTTTGCTAAAATTGATTTTTTAACTGAAAATGAAACTATTCCATTTTTTAGATAAAAATTGATTTTTTTAGTTGTAAATTCAACTGCTTGGATAAAGTTGTACTAATTTGTTAAAAATGGAACTATTTTGCGGAAAATTCATATTTTTTAAGTTAAAGTTTTAAATGGAAAAGTGAACTATTTTACGTTTGAAAATTCATCTTTTTCATTAAAATTAAAACTACTTTTCCCAAATTTAAACTCTTTTCTTAAAAATTCATCTTTTTTGGTTAAAAATTTTTCTATTGCAATTGAAGATTTATATTTTCACTTGAAAATTCATCACGTTGTTTGAAAATTTGTTTGTTATTTTGTGTGGAAAATTAATTATTTTAATTTAAAATTTAACTAATCCATTTTTAGTTTAAAACTAATCTTTTTTAGTTGAATTTCAACCATTTTGTACTTTTAGAGACAAATTCAAGAAATTGTCATCTTTTTAGTATTATTTAATTATTCAATAAAATGATGATCCAAATATATTTAAGCATATATTCTAATATAGGTTTTCAAAGCTTCATAAATAAAAATTTTAATTTAATCCTTAGAAACTGAAAAAAAAACATTATTTATAATAAACTCCCTACTATGAAAAATTATTTCTGGAAAAAAACTTGAGATACCTGGAAATAAAATCTGAAATTTTCAGGGAATTTTTTTCCAGGATTTTTAGTAGATGCCCTGATATTGTATGTAGATTTATTCTTGGAGAATGTTTGCATAATCAAGAAAATGTGGAAACTAGTTTTATATTGGTAAGAGTGCGTTAATGAAAACCTTCGAAAAAATACTTAAGCCGAGCTGCATTTAATACTAAAAGTCGAATTCTAAAAAAAAAAAAATGATGGCAAATTAACAAGCCTAGTCGGAAAAGCGAATGATTGATAAATCTGGATTTAACAATTCTCAAGTTAGATCCTTAATTTCGCAGTGCTTAATGTTGTATATTAATAAAAAAGAAAGATGTTGATATTAGCGGCGCTAATATTGTTTTCTCGTATGTATTATTTATAGCGGATATTTGTATAATAAACTTTTGATTATAAATTTATCTACAAATATTGTGGACGCTCTCGTCTAGATAATTATGGAAGTGTTCAAGTTTAATAATAAATAAATGATTTGTAAATTTTAAGTTTCAATCAGTTTATTTTTTCAAGAATATAAAAGGTTTATCCGATTTAGGCCTGACGAAGAAGTTTAATTTAATTTATGGGATGATTTTGCAACTCTTTCACAGAAAAAAATAGAAAAAAGATTTTTGACTCTGCAGACAAATATTTATGTTTGAAATTAAACCAGATTTGGTTGAAAGTTACCGTAAAAATCACCTACTGAAAAAAATTAGAAAAAGAATTTTCGAGTCTCGGCAGACAAAAAAAATAAAACTTTCTAATAGAACCCAAATTGAGTTCCTTTTATGCTTTTGGGCTATCAAAAAATATTACCACAATGAGTGAAAAAAATTATAAAAAGTATAATCGAGCCTTGGAAGCCAAAAAATTTTATTTTTGAAATACAACCAAATTTGGTTAAAACTAACCGTAAGGATCCGCTATTG
>NC_046665.1:107422489-107436220 GCF_010883055.1 Belonocnema kinseyi | reverse complement strand
AGAAACTGAATTATTGAATCTCGGCAGACCAACAAATTTTTTACTTTCGAAACTCAACCAAATTTGGTTAAAACTTACCGTAAAAATCCGCTATTTAATTTAGAAATAAAACTTTCTAATGGAACCCAAATTGAGTTCCTTTTATGCTTTTGGGCTATCAAAAAATATTATCACAATGAGTAAAAAAAATTATAAAAAGTATTATTGAGTCTTGGAAGCCAAAAAAATTGTATTTTGGATATACAACAAAAATTGGTTAAAACTTACCCTATGGATCCGCTATTGGGCAGAAAGAAATTATAAAAATAATTTTCGAGTCTTGGAAGACAATAAAAAATGGTATTTTTTAAATACATCCAAATTTGGTTAAAACTGACCATAAAGATCTGGTATTGAACAAGACGAAATTGAAAACAGAATTTTCGCGTCTCGGCAGACAAGCACATTTTTTATTACCGAAATTAAACAAAGTTGGGTATAAATTAGCGGTAAAAATCCGCTTTGTCATTTAGAAATAAAGATTTTCAATTGAACCCAAATTGAGTTTCTTTTATGCTATTTTGATATCAAAAACGATTACCGGAGTAAGTAAAAAAAAAAGTATGAAAATAATATTCGAGTCCTGGAAAAGAAAAACATTGTATTTTTGAAATACAACTCAATTCGGTTAAAACTGACCGTAAAAATCCGCCATTGAACAGAAAAAAATAGTAAAAGAATTTTCGATTCTCAGCTAAAAAAATTAAATTATAAAAATAATTTTCGAGTCTTGGAAGACAAGAAATATTCCTTTTTGAATGTGAAACAAATTTGATTGAAACGGGCCGCTAAAATCTGCTATTGAATTTAGAAATAAATTTTTCTAATTGAACCCAAATTGAGTTTCTTTTATGCTATTTTGATATCAAAAATGATTACCAGAATAAGTGAAAAAAAGTATGAAAATAATATTCGAGTCCTGGAAAAAAATTGTATTTTTGAAATACAACTCAATTGGGTTAAAACTGGCCGTAAAAATCTGCAATTGAACAAAAAAAAATAGTAAAAGAATTTTTGAGTCTCGGCTAAAAAAAGGAAATTATAAAAATAATTTTCGAGTCTTGGAAGACAGAAAATATGCCTTTTTGAAATTAAATCAAATTTGGTTGAAATTGACCGCTAAAATCTGCTATTGAATTTATAGATAAATTTTTCTAATTGAACCCAAATTGAGGTTCTTTTATTCTCTAAGGCTATCAACACATATTACCAGAATAAGTAAAGAAAAATTATCGAGTCTTCGAGAAAAAAAAAAATTGTATTTTTGAAATACAACCAAATTTGGTTATAACTAACCGTAAAAATCCGCTATTGAAAAAAAATATTAGAAAAAGAATTTTCGAGTCTCGACAGACAAACCAAATTTTTCATTTTCGAAACTCAACCAAATTTAGTTGAAAATAACTACAAAAAGCCGTTTATTGTACAGGAAAGAATTAGAAAAAGAATTTTCAAGTCTCGGCAGACAAAGAAATTTTTTATTTTCGAAACTCGACCCAATTTGGTTAAAACTGACCGTAAAAATCCGCTATTGATTTTAGAAATAAAGTTTTCTTCTGGAACCCAAATTGAGTTTCTTTTATGCTTTTGGACGATCAAAAAATATTACCACAATGAGTCAAAAGAAAATTATAAAAAGTATTATAGAGTCTTGGAAACCAAAAAAAAAAATAGAATTTTTAAAATACAAACAAATTTGGTTAATACTTACCGTAAAGGTCCGCTATTAAACAGAAAGAAATTATACAAATAATTTTCGAGTCTTAGAAGACAATAAAAAATGGTATTTTTAAAATACATCCAAATTTGGTTAAAACTGACCATAAGGATCTGCTATTGAACAGGGCAAAATTAGAAACAGAATTTTCGAGTCGCGGCAGACAAGGACATTTTTTATTTTTGAATTGAACCAAGTTTGTTTGAAATTGGCGGTAAAAATCCGCTTTTTCATCTAGAGATAAACATTTTTTTTAAAAACCAAATTGAGTTCCTTTTATGCTTTTGGGCTATCAAAAATTATTACCAGAATGAGTTAAAAAAAAATTCTAAAAAGTATTATCGAGTCTTGGAAGCCAAAAATGTCATTTTTTAAATACATCCAAATTTAGTTGAAACTGACCATAAAGATCTACTATTAAACAGGAAAAAATAGAAAAAGAATTTTCGAGTCTCGGCAGACAAACAAATTTTTTATTTTCGAAACTCAACCAAATTTGGTTAAAACTTACCGTCAAAATCCGCTATTGAATTCAGAAATAAAATTTTCTTCTGGAACCCAAATTGAGTTCCATTTAAGCTTTTGGGCTATCAAAAATTATCACCAGAATGAGTAAAAAAAAATTATAAAATGTATTATAGAGCCTTGAAAGACAACCAAAAATTGTGTTTTTGTAATACAAACAAATTTGGTTAAAATTGACCGTAAAAATTCGCTATTGAATTTAGAAAATAAAGTATTTTAATTAAGCCGAAATTGAGTTTCTTTTATGCTCTTTTGATGTTATAAATTATTACCAGAATAATTTTAAAAAAGTATGAAAATAATATTCGAGGCTTGGAAGACAACAAAAATGTATTTTTTAAATACAACCAAATTTGGTTAAAACTTACCGTAATATTACCCGAGTGAGTCAACAAAATTATAAAAAGTATTATCGAGTTTTGGATGACACGAAAAAATAGTATTTTTGAAATACAACCAAATTTAGTTAAAACTGTCTGTAAAAATTCGCTATTGAACAGAATAAAATTAGAAAAAGAATTTTCGAGTCTCGGCAGGAAAAAATTATTTATTTTCGAAATTTAACAAAATTTGGTTAAAATGGACAGCAAGAATCCGCTTTTTAATGTAGAAATCAAATTTTTATTGAACCCAAATTGAGTTCTTTTTATGCTTGTTTGCTATCAAAAATTATTACCAGAATGAGTAACAAAAATTATAAAAATAATTGTCAAGTCTTGAAAGACAAAAATTATGTATTTTTGAAATTAAACCCACTTTGGTTGATATTGACCGTAAAAATCCGCTATTGATTTTATGAAATCAAAATTTATTGCCTGAGTATAAAAAAAACTATAAAAATAATTTTCGAACCTTGGAAGACAAAAAATATGTATTTTTAAAATACAATTAAATTTTTTTAACTGATCGTAAAAATTCGCTATCGAACAGAAAAAAAATTTGAAAAAGAATTTTCCAATCTCGACAGACAAATATTTGTTTTCGAAATGAAACCAAATCGGGTTGAAATTTACAGTAAAAATCAGCTATTGAATTTAGATATAAAATTTTGTAATTAAATCCAAATTCAGTTCCTTGCATGCTCTTTAGCTATCAAAAATTATTACATAAGTAAGTCAAAAAAAAATAATAATAAAAATAAGAATTTTGGAGTCACGGCAGACAAACGAATTTTTATATTCAAAACTGAAACAAATTTGGTTGAAATCGACTGTAAAAATCCGTTATTAAACAGGAAAAAATTAGAAAAAGAATCGTCGAGTCTCGGCAGACAAACAAATTTTTTATTATTGAAAATGAACCTAATTTGATTGAAATTGACTGTAAAAATCCGCTTTTTCATTTTAAAATAAAATTTTTTAATTGAACCCAAATTGAGCTCCTTTTATCGAGTCTTGGAAGACAACAAAAATTATATTTTTGAAATACAACCAAATTTGGTTAAAACTTACCGTAAGAATCCGCTATTGAATTTAAAAATAAAATTTTCTAATTGAACTCAAATTTAGTTCCTTTTATGCTTTTGGGCTAACAAAAATTATTACTAGAATGAGTACAAAAAAATTATAAAAAGTATTATCGAGTATTGGAAGACAACAAAAATTGTATTTTTGAAAAACAACCAAATTTTGTTATAACTGATCGTAAAAATCCGCTGGTGAACATAAAAAAATTATAAAAAGAATTTTAGAGTCTTGACAGACAAAGAAATATTTAATTTTGAAATTGAACCAAATTTGGTTGAAATTAGGCGTAAAAATCCGCTATTGATGAGAAAAAATAGAAAAAGAATTTACAAGTCTCGGCAGACAAACACATTTTTTATTTTGGAAATTTAACTAAGTTTGGTCAAGATTGACCGTAAAAATCCGCTATTAAATTTAGGATTACAATTTAATTGAAACCAAATTCAGTTCCATTTATGCTCTTTGGATATAAAAAATTATTATTTGTGTGAGTTAAAAAAATATATGTACTTTTGAAATAATACTAAATTTAGTTCAAATTGACCGTCAAAATCTGCTATTGATTCTATAAAATTAAAAATTATTACTTGAGTGAAGAAAAAAATTATAAAAATAATTTTCGAGTCTTGGAAGACAAAAAATATGTATTTTTGAAATACAACCAAATTTTGCTAAAACTGATTGTAAACATTTTCTATTGAACAAAAAAAAATTAGAAAAAGAATTTTCAAGTCTCGACGGACAAAGAAATATTTAATTTTGAAATTGAACCAAATTTGGTTGAAATTGACCGTAAAAATCCGCCATTGATTCAATAAAATCAAAAATTATTACCTGAGTGAGTAAAAAAAATCATCAAAATAATTTTCGAGTCTCGGCAGACAAACAAATTTTTATTTTCAAAATACTTAATCGAAGAGCTTGATAATTAAATTTTCGAATTAAATATAAATCAAGTCTCTTTCCTGGTCTCCGGCTTTAAAAATCAGAAGTCCCAATATAATTCTAAATCAGAATTATGAAATTTTAAATCTTGATAAATATTTTTAAAAAATACAAAATGAAATACAATATAACATTACCAGTTTCTTTTTATATTTATTTTTCATTTTTATATTCAATAAACATTTGGACATTTTATTTATATTACCCTATATTTAAAAACTGTTAAGGTGCATTTTCATGGAGCAAACTAGCATCTAAAAATATAACTTCTAAATAATTATAAGTCCTACATCGACTTTGTTTATTGCCCCAAAACATTATATTCCAACTTGTTTCACATCCGAAAAATGGAGAACTTAAAATAGAGCGAAAAAAATTATTTTTTTATTTTTTAGTATTTGTTTAAAAATTGTTAACAAAATTTCCAGCAAAATAATGAAGAAAAAAGTTAATAATTGTCCAAATTAACTAACTTTTGTTTGAAAAAAATTATTTTAAATGGACTTCGAAGTAATTTTATATTAAAAAAAAGAAAAAGAAAGAAAATATCAAATTATTAGTGACGTTAATATTGTCCTCTCGTGTGTATTATTAATATCGGACATTTGTATAATAAACTTTTGATTACACACGTATATACAAATATTTTTGACGCTCTCGTCTAAATAATTATGGGAGTGTTCAAGTTTAACAATAAATAAATGATTTTTTTTAAATTTTTAAGTTGAAATCAGTCTATCTTTTCGAGAAATTCACTGAATGAGGCTATGCAAAATAGCTGTTTTCTCGTGAAGTATGAATCTCTGCAAAAGTTCGTCCAGCAATTCGACACCATCTCTTGCTGCTTGTCGCCTCATCGTTTGTCTCACCTCTTCCCGAACTCCTTTGTCTGCGCCTCGGGTTGCAATTCTGCGATCTGAAAATTTTTTTTATCCCATTTTCACTTAAATTTTGATTTATTTTGTTGTGATTAACTTAAGCTTCGCCCCTTTTTCCATAATCGCTTTTTTCCTCTCTCAAAAAAAAAAATAATAATAAATAAATTGACTGTAAAAATCCATTATTGAACAGGTAAAAATTGGAGAAAGAATTTTCGAGTCTCGGCAGACAAACGAATTTTTTATTTTCGAAACTCAGCCAAATTTGGTTAGAACTTACCGTAAAAATCCGTTATTGAACAGGAAAAAATTAGAGAAAGAATTTTCGAGTCTCGGCAGACAAACGAATTTTTACTTTCGAAACTCAAATAAATTTGGTTAAAACTTACCTTAAAAATCCGCTATTGGATTTAGAAATAAAATTTTCTAATGGAACCCAAATTGAGTTGCTTTTTTAAATTATTTTCTAATTATTTTCTAGGTTTCTAATTATTTTTTAGGAAGCACACTCAGAAATTGAGGAAATTAGAAAACAAGAGGCTTTGAATGCAAGACATTTTTTTATATTAATTTCAAATATTTCCTATATGATTTATTTACTGATTTTGTAGATTTGAAGCCAAAGATACCAATTTTGTACAAAACAATAAATTTCCAACCAAATAGTTGAATTCTATTGAATAAAAAACCGTCGAATTCACTCTTAAAAAAAAACCTATTTAAATAATATAGTTCATTTTTCAACTAAAAAAGACGAATTTCCTAAAAAATAGTTTAATTTTGAACAAAAAAATTAACTAAATAGTGAAATTTTCAAACGAAGACATGAATTTTCATCCAATATAATAAATTCGTAACAAAAGAGTTGAATTTGAAACCAAGATATATTTTTCATTCAAGAAAAAAGAAACAACTTTTTATAAATCTTATATTTTAATATAATACTATATATTATTATTATATTATTCTACATAAAAGATTTATTTTTTTTTCATAAAAAAAGGAATTTTCAACAAAATAATTAAATTTCCAATTACAAAAGTTAATTTTCAAACAAAAAAATTTACAAAATTGTGTAATTTTCAACTAATTTGATGAATTTTCATCCAATAAAATAAATTTGTTACAAAAGCGATGAATTTTAAGCCAAGAAATATTGTTCAGTCAGGAAAAAAGAAACGGATTTTCAACACTATTATATTTTAATATAATATTGCATATGATATTATTATTATATTATTTTATATAATAAAGATAAATTTTCTTATGAAATCACAAATCTTCAAATAAAACATAGCAGTTGAATTATCAACCATAAAATAGGAATTCTCAACGAAAAAATTAATAGTTGTTATTAAAACGAAAACAGTTTTTCATTTTAAATTAAAACACAGTTGAATTCATCCAAAAAAGAGAAATTTTCAATAAAATAGTTGATTTTTCAACCAGAAAAGATAAATTTGTAACAAAAGCGTTGAATTTTAAATCAAATAATATTTTTCAGTCAACAAATAAAAAAAATTTACAACAATATTATATTTTAATATAATATTATATGTAATATTATTTTATATAAAAGATGAATTTTCATATAAAACTACAAATCTCCAACTAAAAAATAGTATTTGAATTTTGAACAAAAAAATAGAAATTCTCAACGAAAAATGTAATATTTGTTATTTAAACGAAAACAGATTTTAATTTAAAATAAAAGCACATTTGAATACATCCAAAAAAGAGAAATTTTCAATAAAATAGTTGATTTTTCAACCAGAAAAAATTAATTTAAAAGAAATGTAATTTTCAAACCAATAGTTTAAGTTTAGACCAGAATAATTGAATTTTCATCCCAAAAAGAGGAATTTTCAAAATATAATTAAATTTCTAGTTACAAAATTAACTTTCAAAAACAAAAATTAATAAAATATTGTAATTTTTAAAAGACATGAATTTTTAACTAATTTGGTGAAGTTTCCTCCAATAAAATAAATTTTTAACAAAAAAGTTGAATTTTAAGCCAAGAAATAATTTTCACTCAAGAAAAAAAAAACGAATTTTCAAAAATAATATATTTTAATATAATATTGTATATTATTATTTTATATAAAAAAGAGGCATTTCATATAAAATGATGTAATTTTCAACCAGAAAAGATTAATTTTTAATTTAAAAAGTTAATTTTCCAACCAATAGTTTAAGTTTAGACCAGAAAAATGGAATTTTCATCCCAAAAAAAAGATGATTGAATTTTAATAAAAAAAAGGCATTTTTAACAAAGTAATAAAATTTCCACATACAAAAATTAATTTTCAAATAAAAAAATAGTGTAATTTTCAACTAATTTGATGAACTTTCATCCAATAAAATAAATTTGTAACAACAGAGTTGAATTTTAAACCAAGAAATAATGTTCAGTCAAGAAAAAAGAAACAAATATTCAACAATATTATATTTCAATATAATATTGTTATATTATTATTATTATTATTACATTTGAATTCATCCAAAAAAGAGAAATTTTTAATAAAATAGTTGATTTTTCAACCAGAAAAGATAAATTTGTAACAAAAGCGTTGAATTTTAAATCAAATAATATTTTTCAGTCAACAAATAAAAACAATTTACAGCAATATTATATTATAATATAATATAATATATAATATTATTTTATATAAAACATGAATTTTCATATAAAACTACAAATCTCCAACTAAAAAATAGTATTTGAATTTTGAACAAAAAAAATAGAAATTCTCAACGAAAAATGAAATATTTGTTACTTAAACGAAAACAGATTTTAATTTAAAATAAAAGCACATTTGAATACATCCAAAAAAGAGAAAATTTCAATAAAATAGTTGATTTTTCAACCAGAAAAAATTAATTTAAAAGAAATGTAATTTTCAAACCAATAGTTTAAGTTTAGACCAGAATAATTGAATTTTCATCCCAAAAAGAGGAATTTTCAAAATATAATTAAATTTCTACTTACAAAATTAACTTTCAAAAACAAAAATTAATAAAATATTGTAATTTTTAAAACACATGAATTTTTAACTAATTTGGTGAATTTTCATTAAATAAAAGAAATTTTTAACAAAATAATTGAACAAATTTTTATTTTAAATAAAAACATAGTTGAATTCATCTAAAAAGAGGATTTTCATACAAAATGGTTTAATTTTCAACGAGAAAAGATTAATTTTTAACCAAAATGTTAATTTTCAAACCAATAGTTTAAATTCGGACCGGAAGAATTGAATTTTCATTGAAAAAAAAAGAATTTTCAACAAAATTATTAAATTTCCTGTTACATAAATTAATTTTCAAACAAAAAACTTAACTAAATAGTGGAATCTTCAACCAAAGACATAAATTTTCAACTATTTTGATGAATTTCCATCCAATAAAATGAATTTTTAACAAACAAATTTAATTTTAAACAAAGAAATATTTTTCATACAAGTAAAAAGAAAAGAATTTTGCAACAATATTATATTTTATTATAATATTGTATATTATATTATTATTATATTATTTTATATACAAAAGATGAATTTTTATATAAAATCAAAATTCTTCAACTAAAAAATAGAAATTCTCAATGAAAAATGTAATAGCTATTATTTAAATGAAAACAGTTTTTAATTTTAAATAGAAACAAAGTTTAAATCATCTAAAAAGAGGAATTTCATACAAAATGGTTTAATTTTCAAAGAGACAAAATTAATTTTTACCCAAATTGTTAATTTTCAAACCAATAGTTTAAGTTTGGATCAGTATTTTTAAGAAAATAATTAAATTTCTTCATACAAAAATTAATTTTCAAATAAAAGAATAGTGTAATTTTTAACTAATTTGATGAACTTTCATCCAATCAAAAAAATTTGTAACAAAAGAGTTGAATTTTAAACTAAAAAATAATGTTCAGTAAAGAAAAAAGAAACGAATTTTCAACAATATTATATTTTAATATAATAATGTATATCATATATTATATTATTATTATTATATTATTTTATATAAAAAAGATAAATTTTCATATAAAATCACAAATCTCCAACTGAAAAATAGTAACTGAGTTTTGAACCAAAAAATGGGAATTCTCAACGAAAAATGTAATATTTGTTATTTAAACGAAAACAAAAAAAAAGAATTTTCAACAAAATAATTGAATTTCGAGTTACAAAAATTAAATGCACATCCAATAAAATGTAACAAAAGAGTTGAATTTTAAACCAAGAAATATTTTTCATATAAAAAAAAAGCAACGAATTATCAACAATATTACATTTTATTGTAATATTGTAATATTGTATATTAATATTATTATATTATTTGATGTAAAAAAGATGAATTTTTATATAAAATCAAAAATCTTCAACTAAAAAATAGCAGAAACGGGGAATTTTCAACATATTTTGTTGATTTTTCAACCTAAAAAAATGTTGAAAACTAAGTAACTAAAAAAAATGTTTTTAATAATAAATTAAAAATTTAAATTTCACGTACTTTGCAACATGCCTGAGTTGTTTCCAATATCAAGAGAAACACCGCCTCCGTGTTCAGTCCAGAGATAAGTCAGTTCTTCGAGAATGTCCACGTTAATGATGTAGGCTTGGAAAAGGGGATAACTGAAGGTTCCGCGACTTTTGATTATTTCCGTAATTACGGAAAGCAATGCTGATTCTTGCGGCCAATCAATTTGCATCAGCACTAAAGCATGCCCTATCGATAAATCTCCAACCCCTCCCGGAATTGCAAAATTCTCCTGAAATTAAAATTCAATTTACTTACCACAATCACAGGCTTCCGGATGATCCTAAAATATATTTTAGGGGAATAAGAGGACTTCAAATGGAAAAATAGGGTGATCATTTAATTATATTAAAAAAAAAAATCTAGATGTTCTTATATTAAACGTTTTTCAATATTTTAATTAATTTCGAAATTAAAATATAAAATTAAGATTACTATCAATTTGTCGTATAAACAATATTTTTCATAATTGGTGAAAATTGATAAATTGAGTTCAGAATTAATATATATCATATTTTTTATAGAATATAATAATACAACATAATAATCAACCGTTTTATTTTTTATTTATTTAAAAGTACCAATTTCCAAACGAAAAAAAAACAACTAAAATAACTATTACTGTTCAAATAATGGAAATATTATTAAAAATCTAATGATTTTTTATTATAACGAATAACATAAGATCACAGAACTTGTTTAAGATTGGAAATCTTCTTTTAAAAATAATCTTTTACCCCAAAAAATGTAACATAACCTAAAATAGTTGAAAAATTATCCATTCTTTTTACTCTATACCGATTTCCGGTATAATATGCCAAGAACCAAAAATAGTGAAAAACACTCACATATTGTTCCAAATTTTAATTTTTCTGTGAAATTTAAATAATATGGTTTTAAATGACCGACCGTTAATAAAAAAATCTTACTATAACCCTAAATTGTCTAAAAATTGTAAACCATTGAAAAGTTGTGAATCTTATTTAAAATATAATTGTTTTAACTAATTGCGGATAAATTAATACAAATTTCCAAAGAGAAATACTAAAATAATTCAAAATTAGTAAAAGATAAAGATTTTAGTTTGATAATACCAATTTACGATTTAAAATTAGAACGTAACCAAAAATTGTTTAAAAAATATGAATCTTCTTCGAAATCTAATGATTTTTTTTAATTTCATTTTTCGACAAAAATCCATGAAAAAATTTGAAGTTGTTCAAGTTTTTAAATTTTATTACTTCAGAACAAAATCATTGGATTTAAATATAATATTTTATATTTAAAAACACAAGTGTCCCAAGTTTAAACGACTACATAACCCAAAATTGTTAAAAAGTTGTGAATCTTCTTTGAAATATAATTTTTTAAATTAAAAATACCAATTTTGAAAAAAAAAAGTTAGAAAAATCGAAAATTTATAGGAGTCTAAATCTTCTTCGAATTATAATAGTATTTGTTTCATATCTCTAATTTTCAATATAAAATTTCAACGTAACCTACAATTGTTATAAAATAATGAATCTTATTCTCCGAAATCTAATGATTCTTCAAAAAAAATTTTATTTTTCGACGAAAAACAGTGAAAAATTGTTTAACATCATGAATACCAAATCTTATAAAAAATACCAAGATCATTAAATTTTAATTTAATAATTTTTGGTTTAAAAATAAACATTTCCGACGTTAAATTACGTTTGATATTTCCAATTTTCGATGTAAAATTTTAGCTTAAAATAAAATTGTTAAAAAAATATCAATCTTTTTTGAAATCTAATAAGTTTTGAATAAAAAATTTTTTTTCGAGGAAAAGCCGTCAAAATTTTCGAATATCATCAACACCAAAACATATTTAAAAAATACCCTGATCATTAGATTTTAATTTAATAATTTTTAGTTTAAGAATAGAAATTTCCGATATTAAACGACATCAATAATAATAATAATAATAATAATAATCTAAAATTGTTGAAAAATCGTGAATATTCTAAAAAATACATTTTTTTACATACAAATTTTTAATGCGAAAAACACTAACAAAATCGAAAATTGATCAAAGATTCGAAACCTTCTTCAAATAAAAATAATTTTCGTTTGATATTACCAATTTTTTATGTAAAATTCAAACGTAACATAAAATTGTTTAAAAAATTTAAGTCTTTTTCGAAATCTAATGAATTTTGAAGAGAAAAAATAAATAGTTTTTCGAGGAAAAACCCTAACAAATTTGAAATTAATCAAGCTTTTAAATTTTATTATTTCATATGAAAATCATTGAATTTAAATTGAATAATTTTTGTTTAAAAATATAAATTTCCGATGTTAGATGACAACATAACCTAAAACTGTTAAAAATTGTGAAAATTCTTTGAAATATAAGTTTTTCAATTAAGAATAACAATTTTTTATCAAAAAATAAATTGAAAATTGATCCTAAATTTTCTTGAAATTATAATGGTATTTCATTGATATTCTCAATTTCCGAAGTAAAATTGGTAAAAAATTTAAATATTTTTCGAAATCTAATGAATTTTGAATAAAAATTTAATTTCTCGACGAACCATAAAAAAATCGGAAATTGTTCAAGCTTTTAAATTTTATTATTTCATACCAAAATCATTGAATTTAAATTTAATAATTTTTTGTTTAAATATTCAAATTTCCAATGTTAAAGGACAAAATTGTTGAAATATAAAAAAATATAAAAAATATAAATAAAAATTGTTGAAAAGTTATGAATCTTATTTAAAATGTAATTTTTTTAAATTAAAAATTACCATTTTTGGCGAAAGAAAAAACAAGAAAAACATCGAAAATTCATTGAAAAATTCTAAATTTTCTTCAAATTATAACAGTTTTTCTTCCATATTTCTAATTTTCGATATAAAATTTCAACGTAACTTACAATTACCAAAAAATAATGAATCTTAATCTCGGAAATCTAATGATTTTTCAACAAAAATTTCATTTTTCGACGAAAAACCGTGACAAATTTTAAATGTCATAAATATCAAATCATATAAAAAAATACCAAAACTATTAAATTTCAATTTAAAAATAGAAACTTTCCATGTTAAAAAGTTGAGAATATTCTAAAAAATACAATTTTTTAAATTATAAATGCCAATATTTAATGAAAAAAAAACTAATAAAATCGAAATTTGATCAAAGATTCGAAATCTTCTTCAAATTATGACAACATAACCTAACATTGTTGAAAGTTGTGAATCTTCTTTAAAATATGATTTTTTAAATAAAAATATCAATTTTTCACAAAAAAAGAACAACAAAAATCGAAAATTGATAAAAGATTCTAAATTTTCTTGAAATTATAATGGCGTTTGTTTAATATTCACCATTTTTTATGTAAAATTCGAGCATAATCTAAAATGGTTGCAAAATTATGAATCGTCTTCGAAATCGAATCATTTTTTAACAAAAATTTCATTTTTCGATGAAAAACCTGAAATTGTTTAAAGTTTTGTATCTTTTTTGAAATATAATTTTTTTTATTAATCTGAATAGGAGAAATAAAAATAGGATTAGAGTGCACAAATAATAATGAAGTTAGTAGAGGGGGGAATAGAAGTGAGTGGGATGAGGACTGCAAAGAGAAAAAAAA